>NW_027331926.1:8367496-8667496 GCF_048418815.1 Hemitrygon akajei | reverse complement strand
ACACAACGGTACAATGTGGAGGAGGGCGGGGCACAGTTGCACCACCCAGTTCTCGCACCTACTTCTCGCTACCATGTCCCCCTTGTCCTCACCTGTCATCCACCCAGCTTCCGGATCCAGCATATTATCCTCCGCAACTTCCGCCACCTTCAACAGGACCACACCACTAAAGGCATCTTTCCCTCTCTACCCCTCTCTGCTTTTCACAGGGATCGTTCCTTCCGTGACTGCCTGGCCCACACCTCCCTCCCCACAGATCTCCCACCTGGCACTTTTCCCTGCAAGCGTAAGTGCTACACCTGTCCCTACACCTCCTCTCTTGCCAACATTCAGGGCTCCAAACAGTCCTTCCAGGTGAGGCAACACTTCACTTGTGAGTCTGTTGGGGTAATCTATTGCATCCGGTGCTTCCGGTGCGGCCTCCTCTACATCGGCGAGACCCGGCGCAGATTGGGCGACAGCTTCGTCAAGCTTCGTCAAGCACCTTCGTCCGCCACAACAGACAGAATCTCCCGGTTGACACTCACGTCAACTTTCCTTCACATTCCCATTCGGATATGTCCATATAGAGGCTCCTCAACTGCCATGATGAGGCCAAACTTCGGTTGGAGCAACAACATCTCATATACCGTCTGGGTAGTCTCCAGCCCCTTGGTATGAACATTGAATTCTCCAACTTCCGGTAATTCCCTCCCTCTCCCTTCTCCCATCCCAACTTCATTCTGTCTCCTCTTCTAGCTGCCTATCACCTCTCATGACTCTGCCTTCTTCTACTACTCCCTATAGTGCTTTCCCTTTAGATTCATTCTTCACCTCTCCTGCCTATCCCCTCCCTGCTTCCCCTCCCCCACCCCTTGATCTTTCCTCTGATTGTTTTTCCACACTCCCCTCACCTTCTTTATAGGGCCCCTGCCCCTCCTTCTTTAGTTCTGACGAAGGTCTCGACCCAAAACGTTGACTGCTCATTTCAACGGATGCTGCCCGACCTGCTGAGTTCATCCAGCTTTTTTTAAGTCTTGATTTGACCACAGCATCGGCAGTGCACTTTGTGTTTACTAGTACACCAGATCCGTCTGCCCCTCGGCTCTCCCCACCATTCACAGAATTTCTCGCACCCTTTTCAACAGAGACCACTCTGTTCGTCAACATTCCCCACCATTTACGGTATTTTTTATCAAAACCTAATGTCCCGAGGTCACTTTGTTCCCGAACCGCCCAGTATTCCTCGTATATTGTGTTTCCACTAATAGGAAAATTGATGTTGGAGACTGAACAGTATTGGCGCACTCAGAGTTTCCGATACGTTGAGTGTACTGAAAGGTCCCGGACCGAAGATATGTGGGAGGACCTCACATAACAAAGAACAATGGAGTGCGGATTGTCTTCACACAGCTGACTGCCTCACGAGAGGGGGAAATTAAAAGCTACGGTGTGATGGCATCGTCCCTTATTTCACTGATTCCACTACACGTCTGAATGATAGACCCACCTCCCACGATGAGATTGACAGGAGTCATGTTTCCGGTTTTGCTGAAGAACTAGTTGCTTTGCGGTCTCGACGCAGTAAAACCGACGATCAATTTCTCTGGTAGCACTGAATTAACTCTGTTCGAGTGAAACGTGTATTGCGGAGGGGTTCTCGGGTATTGTCGGTACCAGTAGAACCAGTTAGTAGCACTGATACGACCCTGTACAGTGCACCGCAGGGTTACATTCCGGCTGTGAGGTCCGGAGAAAGCCGGAGTCTGGTGGATCGTGCCGTGGTTTTTCGTGCCTCACAAATGACCAGGAGACGCAGAAGATTCTTCAAGAAGGGTTAAACTTTAATTTGCAAATCGAAGCTGAGACAGTCAGTGAGATAGTCGCTGACTGCCCACCGATCCCCGGACACAGCATTTTTTATAGCAATCTCCTGGTTCAGTTGCTATAGTTGCATATCACACGTACTATCTTGTCCATATTGTTTCTACCCATTGACTTAATCATGTTCTAATCTACATCTCTTTAGCTGCCTCTCATTAACATACTATTGTCATCTTAAGACTTCAGTCTCCTACCAAATTGGGTACATGCATAGCAAATAGGAAACTTCAAAGCTGACTCCAAAGCTGACTACATCTCTTAGCTACCTCTAATTAACATATATTAACACACCATTGTCTTCTACATTCCTAGCATTTCACACAGTTTTGGCTACACAGCAAATAATACAAGTTTTATACTCCATAATATTTTATACTCCAATAATCGTCACCGAGGTCGCTTCTGGACAAAAGAGACAGGGGAGGCAAAATGCGGTGATTGAACACTGGGACCCGGCTCAGTTGGGAAGGGGAGAAAGAGGGTGTTTCGACCAATGGAAAGCACGGATTAAATGCGGAGGATTTAATAGATGGCAAATTGAGATGGAGGCAGTTTCTATAAGGTCTGATCATCGGAGGAATGATTTTACCTGAGCAAAAAAAAAAAAGTCCGGGTGCAAAAATACGTGTGTAGAATCGCTTCAGCCATTTTAATGCCAAACAAGAGAAATACATGACAAGCGCATCTGCGATATCGTCGCCCTTTATTTCTCTAGTGACAGCAACGCAGCGCCACCTGTCGGACAGGCTCACACCCACGCTCAGATTGACATTTAATCGGTGAGGTTTTTGTTCAGCTCCTCCGTCTGACCCAATCGCTGACATCACGCCAGGCACAGAAGTACACGGCTGACGAATTCGCCTCCAAGCCGACGGAGCTCAGCCTGAAGATGTAGCTGCTCGGCCTCTCTGCGGTAAAGCCGTACAGCGACCCCTTTGATTCCACGTGTCTGGCAATTCTCCAACCCCTGTCCTGGGTATTGTGTGTTCCAGAACATCCTATCAGCCGTGTTGCTACTCCCCTGGACAGTACAGCTCAGCGTCACAGCCCGGCTGGTAGCACTGGAAAAAGCTGGAATCTGGTGGATCGTCAGCGGGGTCACATCTGAGGAAGAGAGTGGGAGTGAAAAGAGGTGAGTATGCGGACTGCGAGAACGACGGTGTATAGAAGGGGCGATTGCAGGTGCGGTATTTTCGGGTGGCGGTAGGCATGGAGAGGATTCAACGAAGAAAGATCAAAGTGAGGATGGACAAGTGCGGAGAAAAGCGCAGACCGAGACAGGAAAGGCACAGGACCAGAGGACATGAGGATTACCCGATGGAAAAGAGAGGAAAAAGTATTATAAAATTCCCCACACAGTGGAAGTGGATGATCAGTTGGAGAAACAGCAACATTTTCCCGGGAGGAATGTTCCGTCCCAAGTGAAAGTGTTGTGTTCAGGAGCAATGAATCCGCTCACTTCAGTCCCGCTTGTGATGTAACTCAGTGACCTGAATGGTGATTGGCGAGAAGGATCGCCACGCCCCCTTCTTCTCCCGGGCAATCTGAATCGACGCATGCGCAGTTATTGTCTGCAGAATCATCATTGTCCCTTTTTGACTTACCACATCCCTTTCACATCGATAGACAAGTGGTAAACACAAAGTATTCAGCAGATGCGGTGGTCAAATCAACTCGTACATACAAGCTGGAGCTTGTATGTGTTGATAGACAATTGGTGATTGTCTCGAAGCATACTCTTCTTCCTCTCTCTCTCTCTCTCTCTCTCTCTCTCTCTCTCTCTCTCTCTCTCTCTCTCTCTCTCTCTCTCTCTCTCTCTCTCTCTCTCTCTCTCTCTCTCTCTCTCTCTCTTTCTCTCTGTCGCTCTCTACGTATCTACCTATCTATCTATCCATCGATCTATCAATCCATCCATTTTCCGTTTACCGGTTGAAATCTCACTGGTATCTGTTCTGGGGAAGGTACGCCCTGTACAAAAGGGAAGGGCTACACTTGAACGTGAGGGTGAACAAATTCTCTTCCTGACAGGTTGCTAACGGTGTTCAGGAGGGTTTAAGCTAATTATTAATCTACCAATGACATTTATACAAATACAACATAGATTTGTTATTTTCACCAGAAGGCAAAATAAACATTACTTTGAACGCCATCCCTGCAAATAATTTAAGCACCTCAGTGGTAAATGTTGCTGTGACTCAAAGGGAGCATGAGAAATTTCTTTAGCTTCGTGAGAAGTTCGAGGTGGTCATTGTTTTTTTTTTTTGTATGAAGCGTTTCCGGATTACTTGAGGCATCCTTTCCTGTTTTTTCCTGATCTGATTTTCTGATATTACCTGCTGGGTTTTGCGAATGGGAAGAATCAAAAGGTAATTGCGACCAGGGCAGAGAAGCTCAAAGTGCTGCGACCCCTACTGGTGGGGAAAAAAACGGGTTCTGAGCCTTCACCGATTGTGCAGAATAGTTTTTGTCAGAGGCGGCTCGGCTTCTCAACCTCTGTGCGCTACTACAGGCACAGAAATAGACGGCCGAGTGAGAGTGCGAGGCATTCTTTAGTTCCAGTTGAAAGAAAGTGCTGCTGGGTCTTGTTGCCGCGTAGGATTCCGACGTGTAACTGTTGACTATATCTTTCCCAGCAGAACGGAAAAGAGCTTCTATTGCTCCGTCCGGTCGCTGTCTGTACCAATACATATTACCATAGTCCGAATTCAGCAGCGTGCATTGGACGGTGCTTGACTCTCCCAATCCAACTGACAGGGCAGGGGGCGACTGCTCCACGTACACGGACAGAATCCCTGCAAGAGAGAAATTCCATTAGAGCCTAATTTCTCTGAAAAAATGTTAGCCCATTCTCTGAACCTGAGTCACCTTCCCCAGAACCATTGTCATTCTGACTTACGCGGGATCAATGCCACGATCAGCGGAAGACAATATGTTCCCCACACCATCATTCACTGAGTATACCCTGGCGGGCTTTGGGTTGGAGTGCCGTTCATGAAATAAATTGCCTGATATAATTGTTGGTGCATTGTGGCCCTATGACGTCATTCACTTCCTGTCGTCATGCGAAAGGCGGAAGAGAGTGGAGGGCGCAGAATCTGCAGCGTCGCTTTATTGAGGAAATGTGAATACAAGACCACACACACACACACACACACACACACACACACACATCCTGAATTTTTCGAAACGCATCTGTATGTTGCTCCGCATCCCTGACTCACATGCTGAAGTTACGGTTGTACGTTAGCTATTAGATAACTCCTTGCGGTTCCCGTTTGGAACATAAACAAGCAATAATGCTCAATATTTTGTTGACCTCGCGTGGGGACAATCGCTTCTCTGAACGGAATACGGCAAAAGAGCAGAAGGAGCTGTGAAGGTCTGCAGAGGTGATAATAAGAGCAACACAACACACATCAATGGCCATGTTATTATCTAGAGCTGTGCACAGAGAACGTGATTTCCCGACCTGTCCTTTGACAAACTACTCTAAACTGAGCCGCCAATCATCGTGTCGTTTGCAGGTTTACAGACCCATCGATCCGCGTTTTCCTTCAAGTTACCCTGGTGAAGTGGCCGCTTTATTAGATAGCCGTACACCAACTCGTTAAGGAGCAGAGGGCCGAGGGGAAATTAATTGATAGGTGTGAAGAAGTAAAAGGTCTGTGTCGGGAAGGGGGGGGGGGTTGCTGGTGACGCAATCGATTTACATACTATCAGTATGGTGGGTACAAAGATAGAATGTAAGAATATAGGATATACTGCCTACGCAGAAATATCTGGGTAAATCATTAGAAAGCCACAATACCAAGCACAAATACAGCAGTACAGACGTCCCCAGCAATTGAGAAATGGGCTGTGCAGCCGCCAAAACTGGATTAACATGCAAGAGAACATAATTCATGGTCAAGTGGCTGATAACTCCATCATATTCTGCCTTTTATAAAACAAATGGTTTGGGATCGTCTTTGAGTCGGCGATACA
Source organism: Hemitrygon akajei (assembly GCF_048418815.1). Taxonomy (NCBI): domain Eukaryota; kingdom Metazoa; phylum Chordata; class Chondrichthyes; order Myliobatiformes; family Dasyatidae; genus Hemitrygon; species Hemitrygon akajei. The sequence goes on along the minus strand of NW_027331926.1, from coordinate 8,661,649 downwards.
ATCAGCTGATTCGACCCGGAGTAAGAAAATAATTCATCAAAAGAAGATCCAGAATGGACCAATTGAGTTTAAGTGCCGAGAGGGAATGTTACAGCTATATAGGACCCTGCTCAGATCCCACGGGGTACTGTGCTCATTTCTCACTACAGGAAGGATGTGGAAGCCATAGAAATGGTGCAGAGCTGAATTACAAGGATGTTGCCTGGATTGTGGATGCATGCCTTATGAGAATAGGCTGAGTGAATTCGACCTTTTCTCCTTGGAGCGACGGAGGACGAGAGGTGACCTGATAGAGGTGTACAAGATAATGAGAGGCATTGATCGTGTGGATAGTCAGAGGCTTTTTCCCCAGGGCTGAAATCGCTAGCACGGGAGGGCACAGTTTTAAGGTGTTTTGAAGTAGCTACAGAGGAAATGCCAGGCAGGGTAAGTTTTTTTTTTCTATCTATGTGCCTACCTGTATCCATTTTCCTATCGGTCTCCTGAGATGATATCTTCAATAAAATTGCATGAACTGCACCTGGACCTTTGATGTCTCTGCTTCACGTAATCGCTCCGGAAGAGATGGAGGCAAGTACAGTCAGCGCACGTGAGACATGAATCTGGTGGTTCCGAACACGTGATCTTGTGTGATGCGGTGATTGGGTGGATGAACGGCAGCTGGCAATCCAGAAGTCGAGCGCCCTCTGTTGGCTTGGAGTTACGGTACTGCGGGACCCTGTGTACTTTAATTCTATTTGCCCCTGTTTACTCAATACATCCATGAAGCTTCACCATCTCTGTACCTGCTCGAATGTTGAAAGCGTACCCTCCTCTAAAACTTCATCAAGTAACTCATTCCCTGTGTCGGTCTTTATTTGAGCTTGAGCAGATGTCCATCAGTATAAAATTCGCTAATTTGGGGTTAATCCCTCCTACCCACGGAAAATAACGATGATCCATTGTATCTATGCACCGGGAGATTTTACAGGCCTCAACAAAGTCAAAGTCCCACTAAAATTTAATTATTATTATGAAAGTATGTATATGGCACAATAGGCAACCTTGAGATTTGTTTTACTTGCAGGTATTTACAGGGATAGGGAAAGGTTTACGGTTGATGGGGCTAGCAGTCGATTCTGTCACAGCACCATCACAATCGGCCGAATAATCCCGTAACAGTCCTGACTGCCTCCTTTCCACAAGTTGCTGTATAAGGGTTATTCCTATTGCGGCCGCAGGGTGGCACTGTACACAATAATTTGACTTTGGGTTTGCCAAGTCTCAGCTGCTGGGTCGCAGAGTAAACCGGTTGCTTGCCCGATTAATCCCATTTTCGAAATCAAACGGGCAGCTGACGTGTTGGTTGCTACGTAAACACGTCTGCTCTGCTTCCTTCGTTATCTTCTGGAGAATTCCATGCTATACGCTTTCAATGTCCACTACAATCGTCATCCATGCCGAATTATTGGCATGATTATAGCTTGCATGACGGGAGTTATGAAGTTATTTATAGGAGGTTGCCAGTTGGACCGAAGCGCCTGTTTCTGTAATGCACTAGTATACGAAGCTACCATCGACACCTCTCAAGCAATAAACATTTGGGCTGAGAGGTCAGCGTCTGTAATACATATTCTACAGCTCCGCTATTTGCAATTCATGAATAACACGGAAAAAAGCACTCTGGACCACCATATACAAAATTAATCTGTCTTTCTGCTGAACATAATCCGTACCTCTCTGCTTATATTCCCCTCTGCGCCTCCCAAAACAGTACGGTGACTCAATTTGTGACATTGAAGTTATACCGTTGTGTCCAGGACTGAAGGGATAGCTCCCGATGTCCTGCTGAACTTGGAATGGGGCCCGGCCTTTCGATTGACATCCGAATCGGCAAATGAATTGATCAATACACCATTCATACTCAAAGCTTCCAGTCTCGCTACTCAGTGACGTATGGTTGAGGGGCGGAGCTTCGTCCGTTCTCTCTGACAAGTCATTCAAAAGGTTGTTCATTCCGAACGCCCTTCCGCTTGGAGGAAACTGTCTAAGTTGAAAGATGTTCCTGTTATTGGAGCTGCTGATCTTGCTTCACGGTAAACGACAGCTTCAATTTGCGTGTAGTTCTGCACTACCCTTTCTGTGTTCCATTAATTCTTGCACTATATGCTTTACTAACGCTCTCTAGCGCTTCTTTCTTGCTTTTCCCGTCGATGCGCCGTTTTGCTATTTAGTTCTCACCTCTGTCCATCCAATTATATTTATTTTGTTCTATTCTCTCACTCTCTCTATATCCTCCCCATCTCTTTCTCTTTTCCCCATATGCCTCTGTTTCCGCATTTATCCTTCTCCCTCTTTGCTCCCTGTCTCCATGATCCGAGAGTACCTGCCTACTGACGTCATTCTCCGCTCCTCTCTTCCCCAGCCGCGAACTCACAAACTATCCGGCAGTCTCCACCAGCTTTTTCCGGATCTCCAGGGAACCCGATGGCGCTGGCCTGCAACGTGGAGGGCAGCAGCACTTATAACGTGTACTGGTACCGCCAGTACCCGGGGCAGGGGCCGCAGTTCATGTTCTACAGTTTCGGTGCTGACGTTAGGAATCCAGACGGGGAGGTCGATGGATTTACCCTGCAGGCGCTGAAAAATAACGAGAACAAACTGGTGACCAACAGCCTGCGGGTGAATCACTCGGCCGTGTATTTCTGCGCCTGGAGTCTACACAGTGACGCGTCGAGAGCGAAGAGCTCGACAAAAACCCCAGAGAGCCTGTAAAAGGCGTGGCAGAGCAAGCACATTTGGCCCTGTGGTGGTGTCTTGTCTATCTTTGCATTTGACAGAGGAAACGCGATGTAGACTGGAAGCAGAAGGGTTTTGTAACAACGGTGAGAGAGCAGATGGCCAATCTTCTGGCAAGATGCCAGCTCTTACATCAGCGTTGTGATGTCATGCACACCCAGCACTCTCCTACAAGCCCCGGACTGACAACGATTTACGTGAATATGATGTGGAAAAGGAACAGAGGGATTTCATTGCACACACGCTCAGTTGCTTCTTCCCTGTGACCACGCTTCCGTTACCGGCTCTTTTTCAGAACAGATGTTCTTCTTGCGTTTATAAACTCCTGTAACTAATGGAATTGTTATTGCTCACCTTTTTTTTTACTTTTGCTTGCGATCGCATTTATAGTTACAATTACCCCTGTGGATTTCGCCGTCCATAGTTCCATGTTAAAATTATTTTATCTCACAAAAACAGTCCAATGCGTCTTGGTCAAACTTGTGAATTTGATTCACCCAGGTCTTCTTTGGTATCCATGTAGAGATACAGGAATGAATACACCCGTCCTGTCTAACTAGTCGCGCCGACCAAAAAACAATCTATTTTAATAGACCCCTAATCACGGGATAATTTATAATGACCATTTAACCTACTAACCGCTACTTTAGACTCTGATGGGAAAGCGGAACACCCGGAAGAAACCCAGGTGATCAGGTGATAGATGTATTAACTTTTCCACGCGCACGCACACTTATTTGTTCTTTCTCCCCTTCCTCCTGCCATCCTTCCCTTCTTTATTTCACTCTTTAGTTTCTTCCTTCCTTTCCTCCATCAGCACGTGTGGCCTACACGTGTAGTCGGCGTGTGATTTAAATTTTCCAGCGACAGCTTTGCTGTTGGCCAGAGCAGAGCTGGTGCGAATATACATCTGGGAGGGAGAATGAAAATCCGGTTGAATGGTGCAACAGCAACATCTCACTCAGTCTCAGCAAGACGAAAGGACGAATGACTGAATACAGGAGGACCGAACCGAGGGCCGTGAATTTGTCGTCATTAGGGAATGGGGTTGGAGAGGGTCAGAAACTATAAATTCGTCTGCATTATCATAACAGAGGATCTGTCCGGAAACCAGCACGAAAGTGCCATTTCCATGAGGAACGCAGTGCATCAACTTTTCTCGCTGGACATCTGGCAGGACATCTGAAACTTTGTCAAACTTCTACTTTGTCATCACGGCCAGAAACGGAAACACTAGTGTCTTTAAATAATACGCCTACAAATAGCGGCTGATATAGGACATCCCGCCGCAAGTCATCCCCAACATTGAGCAGATCGACATCGGCGGCACGCCATCGACTGTATGGATTTGGTATGTTCTCCGACTGTATAGAGTGATCGCCGAGTGATCGCGTGGGTTACGTCTGGTTGGACTGGTATCCCCAAACAACTCAAAGAGGTACTGGTCAGGAGGTGAATAGCTCACAGTAAGTTGTCCTGTAATTAGGCTGGGATTAAATCGATCCATTGCCGAGCGCTGCGGCTCGAGGGCCTGAAGAATGAAAACAAATCAAGAGCAAGCGGCCTCCGTCCTCATGGATTTTGCCATCCATACGAAGTTATTTTCGCAACAAACCAGATGGAGATCCTACACGAGCAAGTTGACTGATTGTCATTTCCTTTTCGCCATCAGACTCCCGTATCAATGTTTGGTAAGTTCACTGATCGCAAGTCTGAGCTCGATCTCAGTATTAATAATTTGTTTATCTAAAATGTATCTATCTATCTATCTATCTATCTATCTATCTATCTATCTATCTATCTATCTATCTATCTATCTATCTATCTATCTATCTATCTATCTATCTATCTATCTATCGATCGATCGATCCCTTTATCTATCTATCTTTCTATCTATCTATCTATCTATCTCACTGTCTATCCATCCATCTATTTATTGCATTTGCACAGCCTTCCTTCTTTTGACCATTGATTATTAGCTAGAATCAGTAAATGCGGGAATGACAAAAGAAGACCAAGGGAAAGATGAATCAATAAAAAAGCTGGATTGTAGTTATGGTACTACGGGGCCCCATGTACTCTAATTCTCTCTGCCTCCGTTTACTCAATACATCAATTAAGCTTTACAATCTATGTATCCGCCGGAATGTTGTAAACGTACTCTCCTTTACTCCACCTTTCAGAAACTCATTCCATGTGTCTAAATTGATTTGACCATAAAAACGTATCCCTCAACTTGAACCAGTAATCTTGGGTTAATCTCTCCTATCCCCGGAAAATAACGAGGATGCATCTTATCTCTGCTCCTGGACATCTTTCAAGCCCCAGTAAAGTCAAACTCCCAGCCAAAATAAATTTAGTATCAAAGTAATTACATGGCACCATAGACAAACTTGAGATTCATTCACTTGCAGGCATTTACAAGGAAAAATGGATACATTCCTGAATAACCATTCAAAACCTAAGTGACAAAAGAACCAATATGCAGAAAGAAAACTTTTAAAAATCGAGCAAATAAAAGAATTACACTAAGAAAATTCGTTGCAATGTCCCTGAAAGAGAGGCTGAAGTTTGCAGAATGTGTTCAGCGTTCAGGTGTGGGAAGTTGCGCACGCTCCGATATGCCGGTGGAATCTCAGTAGTTCGCGGAACATGCCGTCCCGCCAGGACGGCCAGTCATCTTCCTGTGAGGCGCCAATTTCTCTGAACTATATTCATTTGTTCCGGTGTCCGTCTGCTCTACAGCTCCCCCTAGTGTCCCGCTGTTCTCTGTTTAAATCGCCGCGGCGCCAACAGAGCATTCGGACAACTTTCCAACCAGAACGCCAAATTAAAGCCTTTTGCATACAGGAGGAAACAAGAACACTCGATGAAAACCCACAGGATCTCGAGATGAAATCCTTGCAGATGCTGGCGGGAGTCCTACGCCTGATTGCTGTTCCCTTCTCCTCTTTCCCCTTCCGAAAGAAAACTATTATAAACTTAGACAACTGTCTTCACTGGCATACGCCCCGCAATTTTAATGGCATTTTTTCTACCGTCCCTTGGCACATCTCCCTCGCCCACGCTCGTTCAGGAACTTGTTTTATGTAGAGTGACTTTAAACAAACCTCGCTCACGCCATGACAATCCCAGCACAATCGAATGTTTCCTTATGAATCCGGTTCGCCAGTAAAGTTCAATCTTTGTGAATCCGGTCTGCTGCCGCTCCGGCTTAATCTTGTCTATCCTGTCCGATTTCTACCAAGAGTGAAGACAATACTCCAATTCAGGCCGAGCGAACGATTGGAAAGCGGGCTGTGCAAAACGTTTCGGTAGATGCACGCTCACCGTGCACTGTCACCGTCTCTTTTTGCGCCGTCGTCACCACTCTCAGGAAGCTGAATCCTTGCACTCTAACTCCGAAACTCACAGCGCCGTCTTCCTGTGACGGGCCAAAGTCAAGGAACCTTTTCCCAGAGAGCGGAGCAGCTGTGGAATTCTCTGCCCCATGAGGCAGTGGAGGCTACTTCAGGTGACATATTTAAGAAAAGGTCCGATAGATTTTTACATAGACGGGGAGTTAAGGGTTATGGGGAAAAGACACGCATGTGGAGATGAGTCAATGGTGAGATCAGACATGATCATATTGAACGGCGGAGCAGGCTCGAAGGGTCAGACAGCCGCTATGTGTTCCTTTCGCTGAAGTTCTCATTAACTAAGCTCAACCCACAGATGGGGCAGAAAATTAGAGGGTGGTTGAGAGAGAGTTCAAAGGAGGGAGAGAAAGGGAAGACGATGCGGAGAGAGAGGTAGAGGGTGGGGGAGAGAGAGGGAGAGCGATGGAGAGTAGTGGAGGTTGGAATAGAGAGGGTGAGCGATGTGGGTGAGGGGTGAAAGGCGGGACAGGAGGGGAAGAGCAATGGGGAGAGGGGGGAGCAATGGTGGAGAAAGAGGGGGCGAGATGGGGAGAGAGGGGAATGAGGAAGAGAGCGGAGGAAGATGAGAGAAGAGAGTGAAAGGAGGGGAGGGAGAGGGGAGAGAGGAGAGAGGGGTGGAGAGAAAGGAAGGAGGAGGCAGAGAGAACAAAAAAAAACAAAGTAAGAGCAGTCCTCAGAGTCCCAGCCTGTGTATTCACGGCCTGGCCCGGGATAACGAGCGGAGGCGGTGAATGTCCCAACTCCAGGCTGGGGAATTCTGGTTGTTGGCTGAGCGGAGAAGTCGGGGTTGAGATGCTGTGGCCTTTAATCCAGCCTGGGTCGGGTGAGTAGACTTAGGGTAACAATGATGAGGAACTGCTTTTCCCACAGACTGGCGAATCTGTGGAATTTTCCGCCCAATTAGCCCCGATTAGTTGTTTGAGATGTTGACTGTGTGCCCATGTAAGAGAGAAGGTTTAACATGCGATGGGTTAAAGAGTCGGCGCATCATCGTGGAAGGAACGGCTTTTGGGGTCCTGCACGTCTTCATCAATCATAATTGTTTGGCTGGCTGACAAACTGGAAAAGTGACAGAATAAAAAAAAACACACTGCGGGAAAGGGTGAAGGGGAACATCGCCTCGGGCGCTTAAAGTCCAAATTTCAAAGTAAATTCATAACAAATGACGGATATGGCTCTCTGTGCTACCGGGCATTCAGTTTCTCCCCGGCGTTCACAACGAAGCAAACAGTAGAATCAATGATAATCAATGTGCAATGTATTGACAATCCATCAATCAATAGGAATGAGTTTCACAATTCTGGAAAGTGACTCCGGACGAGCGTGCCGTTGTGAAACCAATGTTTCTTGAAGCCAGTGCCCTACTGTAGTAGCGAGTTGAGAACGTGGCCTCGACGGCGGAGGGACTTGATAATGGATACTGCTTTCCCCTGGCAGGTTTTCAGGTTAATGCGTTTTGGCTGCACATGCGGGGTGATGGGACAGAGTGGATAGCACGGCTCTGATGGGCCGAAACCCGAGGAGCTTTTTGTATGAGACGGCCGTAGACGTGTGCCGCCGTGCGGGAATCGCTGCGCAGAAGTAGGTCGCCGAGTCCGTCTCCTCGCTGCCGTTGAGCTGCCGAGTGAAGCGGTTCTGGGAAGCTTCGAGTTTACTGGCGAAATTTAGTTTCAAAGGTGGGGCGCAGGTGCCGAACTCGCTGCAGACCCACTCCAGACACCTTCCGATTTGCCGGTACCAGTACGTATTGTAGCTGCTCATGACGCCTCCCTCCGATCTGCACTCAAAATTGAGCTGGTCTCTCGGCCGAATTGCCGCCGCGGTAGGGAACTGGATCACTGTCGGTGCAGCTGCCAGTACTGGATTAGAATGCAAGAGAAAATAATTCACGGTCAGGAGGCTGATAACGGTATAATATTCCGCGTTTTATAAAAGAAACGATATGGGATCGTCTTTGAGTCCTTGATACTATCAGCTGATTCGACCCGCTCTAAGAAAGTAATTCATCAAAATAAAACTCACAATGGTCCAGGAGAGTCAGGGATAAAGTGAGGAAGGTGACGGGCACGTCAGCCGGGAGATGCATTGTCCTTCTGAAACGCTGTTCGTGAGCGAAAGCGCCCTCTTCTTTTTTTCACCTCGACTGTTAGTGGAATGTACCGCCGGAAATAACACCTGACTGTGCGTGGCAATTGTCAATTCATCGTCTGCTTACGTCATCGAGGACTAATTGTCTACGTTGGATACAAAAAGCAATTGCCAGGAGTCATGTATTAGAGAGTGCAGAGAGAGCCCTTCGGCCACATTCTTCTCTGCTGATCATATTTCCTATCGAAGGTTGTCGCATTGCCCTATGAATCGCGCAATGTGTTGATGAAAACTTTCCATTGCACAGACCGGTCTGGATGTCTTTAAGGTGCTTGTAACTAATATGCCCTGCCCAATTATTCTGGCACGCTTTGTAGAAACAGAATAATTTAAAGGCACCTTTTAACATCTTTGCACTTCTCACCTTAAAAGCAGACCTACATCTTTTAGATTCATAGGTTTTGGTCTACAAATTTGAGGAAGGACATTCTTGCTATTGCGGGAGTGCAGCGTAGGTTCACACGGTTAATTCCCGGGATGGCGGGACTGTCATATGTCGAAAGATTGGAGCGACTGGGCTTGTGTACACTGGAATTTAGAAAGATGAAAGGGGATCTAATAGAAACCTAACTGTTAGACTAGCTAGAGGCAGGTAATATGTTCCCGATGTTGGGGGACTCCAGAATCAAAGGCCACAGTTGAGGAATAAGGGGTAGGCCATTTAGAACGGAGTTGAGGAAAAACCTTTTCACCCAGAGAGTTGTGAATCTATGGAATGTACTGTCTCAGAAGGCAGTGGAGGTCAATTCTCTGGATGCTTTCAAGAAAGAGTTATATAGAGCTCTTAAAGATAGCGGAGTCAAGGGATATGGGGTGAAGGCAGGAACGGTGTACTGATTGTAGATGATCAGCCATGATCACAGTGAATGGCGGTGCTGGCTCGAAAAGCTGAATCGCTTAATCCTGCACCTATTGTCTATTTTCTATTGTCCTAGAGGAAATGCTGCTATTATCTCACTTTCTATGCCCCTCATGACTTTATAACGCTTCTTCAAGGCATTCCTCATCCTCCTTCTCTTTAGGAACTACAGACCCCGGGTTCCCAACCGCTCGTTGCAACTAGAGATTCCCATATACGCCCTAAGCGCCTCTCCCCCACCAGTTGCGGCCACGATCGTCTGCACCTGCCGAACTGTAAGTGAATGGACGAGTGCCGTATCGAACGGCCATGAGCATTCAGTGTCAGGAATTGAGTTTGCGTTTGAGGGATACCACGTCATCAAAGTATAACACAATAGCGAGGAAGCCTAATATTAAATCCATTGCCTCTTCCCATTCCGTTATGTCAGTCCACAGCATCGTCTGTTGCCGATGTAAAATCATTCAGCCATTTTGTGGGCAAGCAACTCCCCATTGTCCGCCTGTCTCGCATCTAACCTGACTGTACGGGGAGCGGTTTCTTAAACCTCCAGCACTTGCCCTCCCCATTCCCTTCTTGGTTCTTTCATTCACCCTTTCTAGCTCTTGTCACACCTGTTCTCTTCACCTTGCATCCCCATCACCTCCCTCTGGTGTCCGCCCTCCTTCCGTTTATATGATGTTCCATTCTCCTATCAGGTCATTTCTTCAGGCCATTAACCTTTCCAGATTGCAACTCCCAGCATCCTACTACACCGCTTCACCCACCCACCTCTCTTCCACTCACGTGGTTGTACCATTGAAATTCGAGGTTGTTGTTACTTCCTTCCCCAACCTTCTGGTTCTGCCTTCCTCACTCTTTCTTTCCAGTCCTGATGAAGTATCGCATAGATCCTGCCTCAGATGTTGACTCCTGCAGCATTTTGTGTGCGGTGCATATGGGTTTGTAGGGAAGAAAACTGGCCTTGTTTCGCTTTATTGACTGAAAGGAAGTATTTACTGTTTTTCACTAACCGGTTTCATGTTCGAAGAGCACCGTCTGTTGTCAAAATAGGGATCATATTCTCCGTGGTTGCAGATTGCATTTGTTTTATTCTCGCTACAAGAATATCTTACAATAATAATACAAAGGTTAATAATCATCAGCACCATCATTCTCAGACTGGTAAAATCTAGGGATGTTTTCAATGGAGCATCATACTCTTCCATTGGTTAACTTTAACTTCATTTCTCTGTGTAATGATCTTATTTATGTTTAGTGGTGTGTACTTCATATTACAATTACATGCGCTCGCGTGGAGCGTTGAAGCCCGTTTTCGATGATGAAGGTATGACCTCATCCCTTTTACCTGTATGTTGTATAGATTCTAAATGCCCCCTTCAGTAATAGGCTCACTTTAACAAAAGCTAGCTCGAGTGCCCCAGTTTTTTTTTCAATTTTTCTTCGTACGTTTTCGAGGTATTAAATTATTAATATCGGATCATCGAATTACATTTGTTTTATGGTCACTGTTGAAATCTGATTGGCAGATGTTCTTTAGCCTGCCAACAAAAGTTTTCCTTTTATCACACAAAACATACAGAACTCAGTACATGGAAAAGCAGCAGAAATATGCCGAATTGAAAGAGGAAACTGGAAGGCTTTGGAACGTGAGCAGACTATGCATTGTTGGGGTTCCCATCCCCCTTCAAATCTAATTTAACCCCCCCGCTCCATAGTACTAACAAAACTCCCTGCAACGATGTTAATCCCTCTGTAGTTCAGGTGTAATCCGTCTCTCTGGTACAGGTCCCACCTTCTGTCTTCTCTCCGTAAACTTTGACGCCCTTACTGATTAAGAACCTATGAACATATACCCCATGCCACCTGGCTCAAGGGCAGATTCTACCCCGCTCTAAAAAGGTCTATGGCCATTGAGTGGTCCGCAGGTCCGATAAAACGGGCTTTTGACCTCGCACTCTAATCTGGCTAATTAGATATTTGTCTTAATGTGCGGGTGGGAAGGTGAACATCTTAGTCTGGCTACTGAGTACTGTTGCATGAGACTTTAAACTCCACTTTGTCTTTGTCTTTTGTCGGTTCAGCGAGCTGCAATTCTAACTTCCACCACCAGCCGCTCCCCGGCGTTGTCAACAGGTTTTTGTTGGGAGTCCCTCTCTCTCTGAGCCACTGTGTAGACTCCACGCGCAGAAGTATACGGCCGAGTTCTTCAATTCTAGGTTGGAGTTCCTCAGAGTGAAGGTCTCTCCGTCCGGTCTCTTGGCGGTGAAACCGTCCACGGGCTCGTCGGAATTGACAGCGCCGGTAGCAGCGGAGTAAAACAGGTTCTCCAGCTCTTTCCCCGGGAGCTGTCTGTACCAGTACATGGAAGGGTCAGCACTCGTACCCTTCACTGTGCACGTCATCGTCACGTTCCCGCCGGGGGATCTTGAGAGCACGGCCGGTATCTGGGCGATAGTCTGCGAGCTGACCTCTAGGAAAGAGACGGGGAGAGGAGCATGGTTAATGATGCTGGTGGAGATCTGGAAGTGTGGGGGAGGTTGGTTGTGCAGGGGATCAGTGTAGCTCTGGAAACGTAAGAGGAAAGGACATTTTCGCTAATGATTAAAAACAGTGGAACATTTGAAAGAAATGGAAAAGCAGCCTGGGAAATAAAGAAAAATAGAGGGAATTAAAACGAAATTTTGAGAAAGAGGGAAAATCATCTGTGAACGAAAATATAGGTGCAAAGACTGCAAGGAGGAAGTGAGGAAGAGAACGAGAATTGGGCAGGAAGATTGAACGCAGTCTGGAGCAGGAGAAAGATGGACGGATTGTAAAAGGAGGATAATTTATTTAGAAAGAAATTAGAAGATGAACACAGAGGGGCGACAAGTGGATCAGGATATAAAGAAGGAAAAGGGGAAAATGAGAATAAAAGTGTTTTTCGAGTTTGTCGGGGCAGGAAATTGCTTACCGTGGGCCCAGATCATAAGTCCGAGTAACACAAACATCCTTGTTTAGAAACGTTCCTTCAGATAATGAGCGAGTCTTGTGCTCAGCTGCCGTTTATCACATTTGTAAAGGCAGAGAGAGCCAGTAAGATGCCACGCCCATTTTAGCAGAAAGACCCACCCTCCACCTACAATTCGACTCTTGATTGGCGGATGAATACAGTATAAATGACATATCAATCGCTTTTCTTTTTTTGTTCAGCAGTAATCCAGTACACTGAAAGCTTGACTAGCGCTAGTTAATATAAATTTACATTGAAATATTTCCAGCGTTCAGCGCCAGCGACCCGGGTTCAAATCCCGCCGCTGGCTGTAAAGGAGTTTATCGGCTCTCCTGGTGAACGCGTGGCTTTCCACCGGGTATCGAAAGCACTTGCGTAAACAAATAAAAATATCATGATCCTCACATTGCTGCCCTTATTGTCCATGAGGCATTAGGCTCTGTTCTGCAGATCAATGACACTCTCCTCAACACGAATCCGTTCTTGGCTGGCAAGCTGCAGGGGATCGAGGTCTGATCTGGCCACGGTCGGAGGTGAGACAGGATCAGCATCGCTAGTGTTTTCATGTTATGAGAGTTCACGGCCACTGGACGGTAGTCATTCGAGACTTTAAGTTGGCCATTGTTGGCTACTGTGACATGCATGATGTTTCCACGCTTTCAACCCTGAGAGTCAAGTTGGAAATGCGCTGGGGAACTCCATACAGCCGCTGAGCAGGCTCCCTCAGGACCTTGGGAGTTCATAACTTGAGATGACAATGCTTTGCCCTGTCCGAGTCTCCCCAAAGTCATTCTCTCCTGCTCAGTAGTTTTGGTGAACTGGGGAATTGGTGGAAGGTGAGGATGGGGTTGACGAACTGGACGTTCGGAGTTGGGATCTGGGGTTTTGGATGGCAGGTGCAGGGCAAGGAGCGTGTCTGGCTTAGATGAGAGCATTTGGCAATTGACTTGACTTGCATATCGTTCATGCAGATCAAAGCATTGAGGTAGTAACATGATACATTAAAATAAATAACTGGATTGCAGGTCGAGAATAACGTGCGATATCCTACCCAGTTTGAGCGGTGAGTACGCTGTCCTTGAGCAAGTGGTGCGGACTTTGAAACATTTGTGTTTTCTTCTCGACGGAAGGGGGTAGTAGGAAATATTGGGCTGAATTGATAATAGACTGTGCCGGCTGCTTTGTCGAGGCAGTGGGATGTATAGTTAGAGTCTGTGGAGATCAGGCTATATCCCGTGATGTGCTGAGCCGTGTCTTAACAGGCAATGATACATCCACGGATATCGTTATACATGGGCTGATGTGTCTGCATGGCACGCAAACTAACGATGTTTATTATGTCTGAGCACTGGTAGCTAATTATCTTCTATACTGGTGGGTCCCCGGTCTGGTAGGACTTTTCGACCGGGCATGAACCTAAGATGTTGCGGGAGCAGTTGACCCAACACACCACCGGCGCAACTCCCCTCCATCTCCCGGAGGCAGAACAGCAACCAAATAGATAGATAGATAGATAGATACTTTATTCATCCCCATGGGGAAATTCAACTTTTTTTCCAATGTCCCATCCACTTGTTGTAGCAAAACTAATTACATACAATACTTAACTCAGTAAAAAATATGATATGCATCTAAATCACTATCTCAAAAAGCATTAATAATAGCTTTTAAAAAGTTCTTAAGTCCTGGCGGTAGAATTGTAAAGCCTAATGGCATTGGGGAGTATTGACCTCTTCATCCTGTCTGAGGAGCATTGCATCGATAGTAACCTGTCGCTGAAACTGCTTCTCTGTCTCTGGATGGTGCTATGTAGAGGATGTTCAGAGTTATCCATAATTGACCGTAGCCTACTCAGCGCCCTTCGCTCAGCTACCGATGTTAAACTCTCCAGTACTTTGCCCACGACAGAGCCCGCCTTCCTTTCCAGCTTATTAAGACATGAGGCGTCCCTCTTCTTAATGCTTCCTCCCCAACACGCCACCACAAAGAAGAGGGCGCTCTCCACAACTGACCTTTAGAACATCTTCAGCATCTCACTACAGACATTGAATGACGCCAACCTTCTTAGGAAGTACAGTCGACTCTGTGCCTTCCTGCACAAGGCATCTGTGTTGGCAGTCCAACACATTTCGGACTTTGTGCCGGGAGCTAAAATAAGGATTCCTGCAGTTAAGTTCGTTCATTTCGCCGGTAACGGAACAGAGACTGATATCTCAGCAGGACGTGCCTCAGCTGGAGGTGTCAATTAGCATCCGGTCTCTCTCTCAGAATTGGTGGAACCCATTCAAAGCTGGTCCGTGGATCGAGTGCGCTCTCTACCGTCGCTGTGGAGAAAACACTCACCAAACCCAAGTTTATTCAAATACAATTAATTTCTTAAGCGAATTCATTCGTTCTAAGTTTCCACTACAAACTCTGCTGTCCTGTATGACAGAGGAGACTGGAATCTGACAAGAGGGTGGGGATCTCCGTGGATCACAGAAGGTCGAAGGCAGAACACCACAGCACATGAACTGGCGCTCTGAATCGAGGTTAGAGTCACAGAAAAGTAGGGCTCAGAAACAAACGCTTCGGCCTATATAGCTGTGCCGAACTATTTAAACTACCCAATATCATTGACCAATGCCCGGATCAGATGCCCTCCATAGCTCTGCCATACATGAACCAAAAGCACCTTCGCTGAAATGCTGATATCGGAATCTCATGCACCATTTGCGCGCGCTGTTCCTTCCTCATCCCCTGACTGAAGACGTTTCCTTTCATGTTCTCCTTAAGCATTTCAACTTTCACTCTCAGCGCATTTCCTTACGCTGCCCCATCCAGCCTCTGTGTGAAGGCCTGCTTGCATTTATATCCCTCATACTCGGGCAGGTGGCGCTCGTGAGTCTTGGACCGTAGCCCGCCGAGGGTAAGGAAAGCTCTGATTTTACACCTCCGCTGCCTTCCGGCCATACGCCCCCATGGGAAAGGCTTGGGGGGTAAGCCCCGAGGAAGAAATCCAGATCCGGCGTCCCTAAGGAAGCTTGATGTTGTTTGCAGCTTGACTCTGGCAACCTCTACGACGACAACTGCTGTCAAGCTGTAGCGGCGCTCGCCCTTCCCTTGGACGACATCAGTGACGTGAAGAAGCCGCTGCATGGACAACAGCCGGTTCTTCAAATCCTCCCACCCAGGTTGGCGCCCTGGAGTGGATGCAGTTCACCAGAGACGCGAACCAATGATCCCCTGGGATCTGTGGCTACGAGAATTATTACTACTTCTGCTCATCCTCATAATTGTGTCTACCTCTGTCAAATCCCCCCTCAATCTTCTGCATTACAAGCAAAAACGTCCTAACCTATCCAACCTCTCCTGATAACCAGCGTCCTGGAGTCCCGGCGACGTTCTTGCAAATTTTACTTTCAAACGTACTTGGATCGTTCCTGTAGGTAGATGAAAGACTCTGAACCCAATACTGTAAATGTTGTCTCTCCAACTTCTTATTCAACTGCAATATATCCTGCACCCAATCGTCATCTAAACTTAGATTATCGTCCAGCCTCTAGTTTAGCAGTCTGTTCTCGTTTCAGTCACACCTCGTGATTCCAGCTTCGGATCCTCCAGCACTTGGATCACGGCAGTCTCTCGCCAGAGAAGGAATGGCCGCGAATCCGCATCAGCCATTTTACTTTCTCTGAACTCTGGCACACGTGAGGAGGCGGCCCGTTGAAATTGCTTCTGGTTTGCAATCCGCACGCACAGGAAGGCAAGAAACCACCAGGGGTAGTTGCCCCTACTCAATTCACCCTGAGAACATCCCTCCCTACCAGCGTGCCCATGTACAGCAGTCGGAGCCTCAAGAAGGCAATGTCCTCCATCACAACTCCCCCACCATCAGCACCACGCCATCCTCTCGCAGTCCCCAGCGGACAGGAGGTAGAGAAGGTGAAAGTCCCCATAGGACTAGGTTCAGGAACAATGACTTCCCTTCAACCATTCGGGGCAAACGGACCGGCACAAATCGAATCACTTGTAAAGCAATGGAGTGTGTATTTTTTTCTTTATTACTGTGTTGTGAACTGCATGGATTGTGTATAATTACTGTTTAATTGACTTTTTTTTCTGATAAATCTTGTGTCTCTGATGCCGCTAGCAGCTCGTTTTTTTCACTGCGCCTGTGTACAGACGGAGTTGTGCAGACGGCAAGAAACTCAACCTCGGGTTTTGCTTTTCAAAATTAAGTTTGACTTCTCCACGCTGCGAATAATCTTACAGCCCTCCAGCTGGCTTCCGCTCCCCTGACTCTGTCGCTTCTGGGGTTTTTTGTCGCGCTCCTGTATCTGCCGGCTCCGCTGTGAGTACTCCAGGCACAGAAAAGCAAGGCCGAGTGACTGACTTGCAGCTCGGAGGAGTTCAGGAGGAACAGCGTTTCCTCGGGTCGCACGGCGGCGAATCCATCGACAGCCTCCGGCGGAGTAACCGAACCCGGGCTCACGGAATAAAACAGGTTCCGAAGCTGCTCTCCCGCGCGCTGCCGGTACCAGAACATACTAAAGGTACCGCTGCCCGTCAGAGTGCATTTCAGAGTCACGGTGTCGCCTGGAGAGCCGCTGTAGGCCACTGGAGTCTGCCGGATGGTTTGCGAGCTCGCCGCTGGGGAAAAATATCGTGGAACGTCAGTGAACAGGCAGAGTCGGACGGTGGGGTGCGGAGAGATAGTTTCGGCGCGGTGGGGAAAATGGATCCACGTAGTTCGGGAAAGATAGGTAGTAAATTTAGCAAAGAAGATATAAGGAGTCAAGAAATCGTAGAATTGGAACTGTGTGCAGTGTTGCAGTCTCCGTATCCTCCCCCACCCCGGCCCCTTTTCAGTCCCAAACGTCAGGAGCACGGTGCAGAGTTCCCGTCACCATATCTCTCCCTGTGCCAGATTCGCACCGTGAACCCAAGATGGGACAGTACAGCTCAAGCACAAGCCTGATGCTAGTCTACGTAATCGAGTCTGCCGGCACGTGTTCCATGGCCCCCTCTTATCTCTCTATTCACGGGTCTATCTAAATAATTCTTCTAAGTCACCGCCAAACACCCACTGTGATTACAAAAGTGGTCATGGAAATCTCCTTCTATCATTCCCTGTTTCCCTTTAAACTCCGGCCCTCTGACATCTCCGCACTCACTGTGGTTGTCCGCCCTGATATGTTTACAGACCTCAATCACTATCCTTCCACCGCCGACTCCACTGCTTGTCTAACATCTAATTAAAGCTAACACTGACCAGTTTCGTGACAACATATTGGGAATCCGTTCACAAAAACAAAAACGTAAATAAAATAAAATTAAAAAGCAACAACAGCACACAGGATTCTTCCGACAAATGCGGCGAGAAGAATTGACACATCATTTCAAATGTTGCCGCGACACAAATAAAAAAAAATGCACCCTTGCACCCTGACTTTCAGATATTTATCTTTACAACTTTAACTGCTAAAGATCCTTCTCGCGTCCATGGCCACGTTCGGATCTCACTATGGACGGACACTAAATTTCATCTGTCCTACGTGTCTCGCCATGGACAATGATCCTTGATTCATGCATCTGAACTCCTTAAAGGAAGCGAAAAAACGATAAGCAAATTAAATCTTTGCAAACATTCTTACGAAAAACACCGTCGCGATTAGCAGTATCAATCGCTCAGTCGACATTTGTTGTTTCATCTTCAAGTAAGATGGCAGACTATATGCCGCCATCTCTTTATTGCGACTCTCGTCATGTGATTGGCTGTTTCGCTCCTGTGTCTCTGATTGGAGAAGTGTGCGCAAAATCGGATAGATGAAGGCCGGATGTCCCAGTGTTGCAGAGGAAACAGGGAGCACTCCGTTTCCACACGCAGATCATCTCAGCGGTAATACCTACGGCAATTTTTAGACTTTATGCAAATTACGCATCTTACTGGATTGCAATAAACTCACTAGATATCAATCAAAAATTTAAAACGGGAGATCCCCTCTTTGAAATTAATATTAGAACAGCAGAGTAGCTGTTTGCGCGACGCCATTACAGCTCGGGCGTTCCTGAGTTCAAGGTGAATTTCAGACGGCATCCGTGCGAAGTTTGTACTTTCTCCACGTGAACCATGTTGTTTTCCTCCCACCTTCCAAAGACGGACCGTTTGGGAGGTTGATTGGTCATTCTATTGTCCTGTGGTTAAGCTAGGGTTAAAATAGATTGGCCACGCGGCTCGTTCGGTCGGAAGGGCCTGTTGCGCGGTGTAATTCTAGATAAATAAATAATATTAAAGTACTAGGGGATGGTGTGACGTTAGGAATTTTCAGACTCTTATTTAGAGTCAAGATCAAAGTTCAGTTTTGCACAAGTACAGCTGAATTAGTTTATTGCCACTCTGTGAAACATTCCAGGATTGATTGTGATTCAATGCCAAGCATAAAGCACAGGACAGTATCATTACAGACAACACAATAACAACCAGCAGTTTACAAGGCACTGGTGCAAACAGCCGTGAGCAACCAACGATGAGCAGAACGGTCACGTGTGCAAACGTCAGCCAACAAATCTCACCGCCTTTGTATCCAGCGCCCATGAAGTGATCCGGGCAGAATGGATGAATGCTAGATGCAGGATAAACTGCTAACGCAAGGGGGGAGTGGATGCGGGGTGGGTGGGGATGGACATTGCATCAACACAAGCCAGCGGTTTTACGATGTTCTGAGTTTGATGTGATTTCGAATGTCAACGCCGCTTGTTTTGAGGCTCCAAGTCACAGGATGGCAAGGGGCTGTAGAGGGTTGTAGAATCAACTCACTCGGTGCATCCAGCAAGAGGCCAGAGAGGGCTGTGGAATAACCCAGACCCAGGAGGATCTCAATCATCCCCACTAGTCTGTATATTGTTGGGAGATGAGCATCGCGCCCACCAGCACTGAGGACCCTCGCCACCAGGGCCATGCCTTCGTCTCCTTGCTAACATCGGGCAGCAGGTAGAGGAGACCGAAGACCTGGACTTAACGATTCAGGAACAGCTTCATACACCCTTCCAGCTGATTTATGAAGGTACATGAACTCATGAAAACGGCTTTGTTATTACCCTTATACTCTCTCTCTCTCCCTCTCTCGCTGCTCGCAGCTATCCCAATAATAAGCCCTGGATCACTAGTCACATCAAAGGCCTCCTAAACCAGAAGAAGAGGGCCTTTAAAGATGGTGATCGGTTGGAGCTTAAAAGAGTTCAGAAGGAACTCAGAGTACAGATAAGGGGGGCAAAGGAGCAGTATAGGAGGAAGCTAGAACAAAAGCTGCAGAAAAAAAGCATGAAGGAGGTGTGGGATGGGATGAAGATCATCACCGGATGCTGTGCAAATCTCTCTCTCTCTCTCTCTCTCTCTCTCTCTCTCTCTCTCTCTCTCTCTCTCTCTCTCTCTCTCTCTCTCTCTCTCTCTCTCTCGCTCTCTCTCTCGCTCTCTACGACATTAAGTAACGTTTTGTGGAGTACCATCTAATTTCCCAACCCTTCTGTGTCACTGTCCCTCTCTCTTTCTTGCTTTCACTGTCTCTCTCCATCTCAGTCTATCTCTCCCTCTGTCTCCCCAGCTTTTCGTGATTTTTCTGAACACAGCACCAACTTAGCGTCCTGAGGGCGACATAGGCCCGCGTTTCGTTCTGATTTCTCCGTTACCGCGTGGGTCTCCTCAATGTCCTTCAATTTCCTCCCATAGTGGAAAGACGTAAGCGTCGATTCGTCAAATGGTCACGTGGGTGAGAATGCCCCGCACGGGTCCGTTGGGCTGGTTGGATTGCTGTATCGCCAAAGAAAGTAAATGACAAATTATCCGGGAATTTTAAAAGAAACCACATTAGAATTAATAGAAATATGTTATCACTTCTTCCGGTTGACAAAAGCACGCGAGTCCTGGATCTGTCACTGTAACACAATCATGGACGACGTGAGCCCCATAGATAACCTGTGCTGCCACCTCGAGGAAGAAAAGGTGTACATCAATACAGCCGAGGAAACAGAGGTACCACGGCGTTTGTCGGGGATCAGTCGCACGTCCATCCTCCAAGATGCGGAACGGTTTTCGAAGGGAATTCCACCGCCTGAAGCTCTGCGAGGTACTGCAAGCGGAGAAGAGGACGGTCTATTGAGAGGGCGAGGGTCCCGTCATTTCCAGTGACAAGCACGTATCGCTGGACATCTTGTTCGTGTATCCAACAGGCGTGTAGGTGCTGATGGAGACTTGCCCAGCGGAGGTGAACAACAGGTCCAGTGCCCACAGATTCTCTACCAGTACCAGCGTGCATGCGATGTGCGTCTTCTTTCCGCCGGCTCCAATCGAGGGTGAAGAATGTATTGCGTGAGTAGTGAAGGGCCACTAATTGCAGTTTGGCCCGAAAAGGGAGTTCAGCTGTCTTGAGTCAACTCAGAGGTCGCCCATCCCATTCTCCGTCAACACTCCCTTCTCTACGCCTATCTAGGTCTCCATCACCCTCCTCCTCCCTTACATACATCCCTGTCCTTGCTATTGCCTCTATCCCTTACACCTCTCGGCATCTCGGTAGCCTCACCCTCCTCTACATAGCCCCCGTCGTTGTGATCTTCCCCTCCTCTACACTCCTCTCCATCTCCGTCAGACCGTCACTCTCTTAAATAGGCCTCGTTTCTGTTATTTTTCCCTCCCCTACATCCCTCCCCGAATCCGTGATCCCCTCCTACACCGACGGTCACACCAGCCTCCATGAACAGCTCCCTCACCATTACCTTGTCTGTTACTTTTGTTTTCCAATGTCTGCAGAATCTGTTCTATCGAAAAGGATAGGTTTAACAGGAGGGGGATAATGCGATGAAGCTTCTCTACACACTGGAAGTGGCTGATGCAATTAAAGTTACAATGCGGAGTAGGATTCAGGGGCAGCATGGTTGACGTGACGCTATGACATCGCCAGTGAGCCGGGTTCAGTTCTATAAGGAGTTCCTACGTTCTACTCTGGACCGTGTAAATTTCATGCGGGTGTTCCGGTTTCATCCCACATTCCGAAGACTAAAGGGTAGTAGGTTATTTGGTCATCTGGGTGTAATTGGACGATGTTGGGTCACTCTGCTGAATCTCTAAAAAAGTCTCTGAGATAGGGAAGGATTAGCGAGATAACGCTTCCAGGCTGAAAGTATAGCTTCCTGATGAAATGATGAACATTTAGGAGTAACATGTTCAGACAGAGAGAGGCATGTACAAGGAATTTGCTAAAAATACCACAGCTATTAGAAGAATCACACCGGAATTTCCCAGCAGGTCGGGCAGCGTCCACAGATAGTGGAACAACATGAGCTCTTAGTTGTAAAGTAAATAAAATGAGAAAGAATTAAATTGAATTGAATTGACAGTATTTCTCATATCCTTCACAAACATGAGGAGTAAAAAGCTTTCCATTACGTCTCCATCTCAGTATGCAACGTGTAATAATGGTAATTTATAATAAATAGAACCGTAGATGTAATGTAGAGTACACTCAAGTCATCATTCTGACGGCCTGGTGGAAGAAGCAGCCCCGGTTCCTATTGGTACCGCTTTCTGGATGGGAGCAGTTGGAATAGATTGTGGTTGGGATGGCCGTCCTTGTTAACGTCCTCAATCATGGGAAGTTCACAACTACAAATGGGCCAAGCTGTTCGCATTATACACTGCAGAGGCCTACAATTAAGGGAGCTACAGTTCCCATACCAGGCAGTGGTACAGCCAGTCAGCATGCTGTTAATTGTGCCCCTGTAGAATGTTGCTAGGATTTGGGGGCCCATACAAAACTTCCTCATCCCTCTGAGGATCAGAGAGTTCTTGGGGTCCGAGTCCATAGGACACTCAAAGCTGCTGCGCAGTTCGACACTGTGGTTAAAAAGGCATATGTTGTATTGGCCTTGACCAAACGTGGGTTTGAGTTTAACAGCCGAGAGGTAATGTTGCAGCTATATAGGAATCTGGTCAGACCTCACTTGGAGTACTGTGCTCAATTCTGTTCGCCTCACTACAGGAAGGACGTGGAAACCATAGTAAGGTTGCAGCAGGGATTAACAAGGATGTTGCCTGGATTGGGGAGCATGCCTTATGAGAATAGGTTGAGTGAACTCGGCCTTTTCTCCTTGGAGAGACGTATTTGGGAGGTGACCTGATAGAGGAGTATAACATGATGAGTGGCTGGAGGGCTGTAATCAGTGATGTTTCACAGGGAGCTGCGGTGGGGCCTCTGCAGTCTGTGAAGTATATAAACGTCCCGGATGTAAATATAGATGGGTGGGGCATTAAATTTCTGTATGGTCCCGAGATGTATGGAATTGTTGATGGTGCAGAAAACTGTAAAGTGATATTGCGCGATGCGGATCAGTTGCAGTTATGGACAGAGAAATTGCAGATGGTGCTTATTCCAGTAAAAAAAAACGTGAGGTGTTTGACTATGGTAGGGCAAATGCAAATATAATGTCACCCTAACAAATGTCTTTTATCAGTGAGATCCTGGGTTACAAGCTCATAGATCCTTAAAAGCGACTGTCCATGTCTATATGATGGTTAAGAAGCATTATGGAATTCCTGTATTTATTAGTCAAGGCACTGACCTCAAACGTCAAGATGTTATGTTGCAACTTTATAGAAATCTCGTTAGTCTGCTTTTTGAGAATTGCAGAGAGTTATGGTCACCGCACTACAGGAAGAAATCTGAAGAGTGGGAAGGGTTCTGAGGAGATTCACCAGGAAACTGACAGTATTAGCAAACATGTGCTATCATGAGAAGCTGGAGAAACTTGATTGTTTTCGCAGGAGCAGCGGGGGCTGAGGAGAGATCTGATAGAACATAGGCGCACACGATATAGGAGCAGAAATAGCCCATTCGGCCCATCGAATCTGCTCCTTCATTCAAGCATGGGCTCCTCCAATTCTTCCAGTCATCCTCTCTCCTCTGCCTTCTCCCATTACCCTTTTGATATCTGCCTAATCAAGAACCTATCTATCTCTGCCTTAAATGCATTCCATGACTTGGCCTGCACAGCCGTCCGTGGCAAGAAATTCTACAGATTTACCGCCTTCTGACTAAAGTAATTTCTCCTGCCTCTCAGTTCTAAAAGGATGTCCGTCAAGCTTTCTTCTCCTAGAACCCCCTACCTTGGAGAACACCTGTCATACCCACTCTGCGCAGGCCTTTTAACATTCCTACTGGTTCTATAATATTCCCTCTCCTTCTCCTGAACTCAAGGGAATACAGCCCAAGAGCTGACAGACGTTCCTCATACGGTAACCCTTTCTTTCCAGGAAGCAAACTCGTGAACTTTCTCTGATCTCTCCCCAGTGGAGGTTCATAAGATTATGAAAGGTGTAGACATGCATAATTCTTTTCCCAGGATGTAAGTAGGATCTCAGGGTAATTTTTATTTTACTCGGATAATCAACAGATGTAATAATCAGAGAGGCTTCAGTAATTCTATGTTTTGGTCATGTTCGATCTTGAAAAATATTGGAAAGATGTATCCCAAACTTTATCTGTACTTTTTTAAAGTTAATTTTAAGCCCAATCCTTTGTCTGCTTTACATGGTATTGTTGAGCAAAGATTTATAATTTTGGAGCCTTCTCATTTGCGGTTACTGGCTTTTATTTCTATTTGTCTTGGATAGCGATCTTGCTTAAATGGAAGGAGGTGCCCCCGCCCCCACACCGCAAACACATGCTTAATGGTTATGCGATGTTGTGTCATGTTTAAATCTAGAGAAGATTCGTTGTTCGAATTCTGATTCAAAAATCCATGGGGACCCTTTCTGAACTATTTTAATAATCTTTGAATTGTTATTGTTATAGATCTGGGATATTACACCAAAGCACTACCTGGTACAGTGCTCTTTTTTCTCCTTTTTGTCACCCAACTTTTTCTTGTTAGTGGGTGTTGGCTTTTTATACAATATAATTAACCATATAATTATTGTATTTCAGAATTCAAATTATTTTATTTGATTGATCATGATCAATGATTGCATCAGTGTGATTTATATATACTGCATTTTGTGCTATCTTTTTTTGATTTATAATAAATATACTTATGAATTTTGTATTTGTGTATATGAAATTTAATGAAATATTTGAAAGAGAATCAAGGACGGCAGGAATGCCCCATCTGGTCTGGTGGGAAAGGCTGATACATTAGAGCCTTTTAAAGGAAGCTTCGATAGACGTACACATGTGATGAAGAAGGAGGGTAGTGGACATGAAATATGTAAAAAGGATTCGTTTTTCGGTGTTTTTGATTTGCTTCTTAGCTAGTGAGTCTCCGGATTGTAGACCGAACTGCCTGTTCCTGTGTTGTACGCTCCTGTATAAAGTTGTAAATTACGTTGTGCAAATCGGAAACCGTTAGGTTCTCCGGAAAAATAGAGGTGCCACACACGCAGCTGACTTCTGTATTTGTCAGGGGTTCGCAGTCCCGAAACCGTTGCTAGGTGGCACCTGTTCTTTGAAGTTTTTTTTATCGAAAGGATAGACGCGTCGGAGCTTCTACAACAATAGAAATTCGGGCCGGTGCTGGCACTTATTGCAGAAATTTAGATCATTTATCGGAAAGATACGAGGGTGAGTGTGTTCGGACATTTCTCGGAGACATTTCCTGCTCTCAGTCTTAAAGAATACAAATGGAGAACAGATGGCCGCAGACAAAGCTGGTGATGTCGCGCCAGATGAACAAACAGTTTGGTTCCCCAGGTCGAGCGCAAGGACTTCACACACACACACACACACACACACACACACAGATATAATTAGAACATAGATATGGATATAGATATGCAGTTACCAGACAGACAGATAGATAGAGAAATAGACAGACAAGGACACACCCGCACACGTACACACAAACACACACAAATATAGATAGATAGATAGATAGATAGATAGATAGATAGATAGATAGATAGATAGATAGATAGATAGACAGATAGATAGATAGATATAGATATTGATATCGATATAGATAGGCAGTCAGTCAGACAGATGGACTGAGATAAATTAGATAGAAAGCCATAGAGGCAGACAGACAGATATAGATAGATCAACAGGTAGATAGATAGACCGATGGAATGATAGATAGATGGATAGATAAAAAGCGGGACCGATAGACAGTAAGGCAGATATTTTAGATAGACAGATGAATAATTAGGTATTACATCTACTATAGCTGAAAATATTCTGTTAATGGGTTACTAAGCGTCAGTTGTGTCGCTATGGAGACCAGTGGGAACATTTGCCTGCCGGGAATTTCCGGAGTCAAGGGTTCCGATGAACGTGCCGCGGTTATGAAACCGTTGCCACTGACGAGATGAGTGGAGGTGGGAGGGGAGGGTGGGGAAGGGAGTTGGTGGTTATGTTTGGCGATAGGTTTTTGCAGCATATGTCAGGCTGCCGGCACTGCTGTGGTGCTATCGCTAGCGCAGAAATACACAGCCGTGTCCCCGGGGAGCAGCCCAGTCAGGTTGAGATGGTAGGAATCGTCTGAACCCCTAACTGCTGACAGTCTGTTCTTGAATCCTTCGGATATCTCCGGGGCGTTATTCCTATAGGCGTAGATCATCTCCAACTGTTGTCAAATGTAGAATGGCTACCCACCACCACTACCCTCTGTCATCTAAGTCCAGCGCAAATTTGAATCCAAGCTTTACAATGCAGCTCGGTCTTACGGATCAGCATATCGGAACAGGTCCGTCTCAAAAGTCTTACTTCCAGTCGGTTCCCAACTGTCCGTTCATGGCTGGCACAATGCCTCAGGAACCCAGGGACACTTACATTTAAAATGACCAATTCACCTACCAGACCAATGGGATATTTTGCTGCGGTAAGGGAGAAGTGTCAACGAGGATTAATGCAGTCCTGACAACGCCGAGTAAACAGTGCCTTCAGACTTAAGAGCGATTTCACGGTCTCCTTCAGCTGCACTCTGAACTTGGCCTGGACCGCGGCGTAAAGGGCCGTGTTGGTGCAGCAGCTCAGAAGTTGTACCATGTAGCCCAGCTCCCGCAGTGAATCCGGCGGCATCACGTAACGATATAGGCTATCCCAGACGGAATACACCATCAGCAGCGCCCACAGCAGGATGAAATTCCCCGACATCACCAGCAGTAACAGGAGGGATTGTCTGCGGTTCTTCATCTCCGGGTCGACGGGCGTCTCGCCATCGCGCGAACAACGGAGTCTCCTCCGGGCTCGGCTGGCCACTAAGACGTACCTGATGGTTAAACTGTTGAGCAGGAGAATCAGGACAAAGGGAAGTATTGAGGTGAGGAGGAAATGAATCATAAGAAAAGTTGTATACGCAGGTAGGGAAAAATAACCCAGACTTTTCCAACAGAGCATGGGCGACATTGCCATCGAATATACCCCATCGAGGAAAAAGTACCAGAAAATATTCTTTACGCAACTCAGCAGAGTCACTGTCCCTAGAACCAGAGCCGCCGCTCTCCCGGTGCAGTACTTTCCTTTCAGCTTCTGAAAACAAATGGCGACAAATCGATCAAAGGTGAAAGTGACGGTGAACCAGACAGAACAGTCCGAGGCGGCGTAGAGCAGGACGGCGTGGATGTTACACACGGGAACATGGACTGACCAGAATAACAGCTGAATTGGCATGTAGGTCACCAGAAACTTGCTCAGTACCAGATCGAAGAGAACGACGAGCTGATCGGCCGCAACCATGGCAACCAGATACATTGTGACGCCTTTGGAGAGACCGCACTTTCTCCTCGACAGGATGAGGATTGTCACCAGGTTCACTGTGCGGAGGTAAATGTGGACTATTAACACACACTTGGATGGGAACTTTTTCCAAAAGCAGTTATTTTAATCGATAGCACTTCAGGCACAAGATATGGACATGGAATCAATATAACTACTAAGGAGATTATCGGGAACCATTATTAAACAGGTAGTGATTATAATGTACCGGCTGAAGTTCCGGAGAACGAGGGGAGTTTCAGTGAAACCTATAGGATATTGAAATGCCTAGATATCGTGGACGTGGAGGAGTGTAACATCTGTAGTGGGGGAGTCTGCAACTAGAAAACGAGGCTTACAATAGAAAGGCATCACTTTCAAAAAGATGTGAGTAGAAATTGCTTTAGACCTGAGCTGGTGTGAATGTGTAGAATTCCACGTCAGAGACGGCTGTGACGTGACAGCATACTGCAATCGTTTACCACAGAATAGTATTTAGTTTTCAATTTATCGTTCCCAAGTAGCTGACCTCGCCTTCAGCAACATTGTGCTCGGTGCGCCTAGACGCTAATACTTTCCCTTAAACAATCGATATCCGTCTGCAGGCCCCCAGATCCTACTGGACTATTTGTGTTGGCGGTAAATCCTGGCAGTAATGATGGCCACGTGACCTCATTCTCTTTAACGCTGGGGCTTCGAGATACTTATTTATTTATCCATTTATTTATTTATTTATTTATTTATTTATTTATTTATTTATTTATTTAGTTAGTTAGTTAGTAAGTTAGTTAGTTATTCATTCCTTCCTTCCTTCCTTCCTTCCCTCCTTCTTTCCTTCCTTGCTTCATTCCTTCCTTCCTTCCAGCGATGCAGACCCTCCAACAAACATCGAGAAAGCTGAATTATCCCACCATGTCCCATATGGATTGTGGAACATAAAGCACCGGAAGCATCTGTACTCTTCACGGAGAGTGCAGATGTAATTTGCCAGAATACTGCCTGGATTGGAGGGCACTCACTGTGAGGAGAGGTTGTGAGAGCTCCGACTTGCTTCTCTGGGAGTGAAGGTGCATGTGAGGTCGCTTGGTGGCAGTGTTTAACAGGAGAAGTGACACAGATAACGTTTGCCTGACAGAGAAGTAACCGGGACGCTGACAGCCCCGAAGTTGTAGAAAGAGCGTCCGGAACTCGCTCTGCCGGTGCTGCTGAAGCGGTACCGGTTTGAGAGACCTGGCATGCAATTAGCGAGTCGTTAAAGGACAGGTATGAATGAAAAGCTGACATATTTTTCAACGTTCACTATGAGGAATAGATGAATCACTTACCAGGAACAGCTACAAATGGCGAGTACAGGATAGTAAACCCGTTGGACGGCATCAAGCGCCTGATAGATTCGATTGTCCAACGGTAATCCTCTAGGATTTTTATCCAGATATGGATACGCCCTGAAAATATTCCTTACAGATGCCGCAGCGTTCCGCGAAGCATTCTCCTGTCCCATTCCTTGAATACTCCAGATTCCTGTTCCCGTTCCAGCCTCTATCCGCTCTCTACCTGGAGCCCGCTGGTCTCTGATAGCGTAGACTGACGGCTCTGAATGAGACTGGCGTTGAGAGGGAGTCATATTAATAGAACAGGCAACCAGCAGCCACACCTCCGCGGTGACGTCGACAATCCCCACGGACTCTCCCTTAATTAGATGCCACGGAATGACAGCTGCTATTAAGCCTTAAACTTTTATTTGCAAACCGCCAGAGAAACAAAACATACGCAGATTGGAAGTGTATCTAATAATCCCAGTAGTCGGCTGTCCACCGATCCGTGTGGTGTCTGTAAGTGGACACAAAGTTGAGAAACTTATTGACACAGCACAGACACTGACATACAACTAATCTGGAAAGGAATGCACAAGCAGCAAAGAAGAAAAAACAATAATACTGATAAGAACAGATTAAAATAATGATTGCACAGATACTAAGTTATATTTGCATCTTAATTTAGTGGTGCGCCACGTCCTACTGCTATTGCATCCGTCTTCTTAAACACAGAGTTAACTTGCGCAGCTGCTTTGAGTGTCCTGTGGACTCGGACCCCAATATCACTCTGACCCTTCACAGGGTCAATAGTCTTTCCATTGATGCTACATTCTGCTATCATATCTGACCTACCATAATGAACCACTTCACACGTATCTGGGTTGAAGTCCATCAGCCACTCCTCAGCACAGTTTTGCATCCTATCAATGCCCCGCTGTAAATTGTGATAGCACACCACAGTATCCACAACACCTCCAATCTTTGTGTCATCAAGAAACTGACGAACCCATCCCTCCACCTCCTCATGCAGTTCATTTATAAAAATCACGGAGAATAATGGTGGCAGAGTAGATTCCTGAGTCACAACACTGGTGACCGAACTCCATGCAGAATATGACCCATCTACAACCACGCATTGCCTTCTGTGGGCAAGCCAGTTCTGGATCCACAAGGCAATGTGCCCTTGGATCCAATGAATCTTTACTTTCTCAATGAGCCTTGCATGGGGTACCTTATCAAATGCCTTGCTGAAATCATATACACTACATCTGCTGCTCTTCCTTCTTCAATGTAGGAAGTCACATCCTCAAAAAATCATTCAGGCTCGTAAAGCACGACCTACACTTGACAAAGCATGCTGACTATTCCTAATCATATTATATCTCTCCAAATGTTCATATATCCTGCGTCTCAGAGTCTTCTCCGCCAATTTACCAACCATGAGATAAGACTCACTGGTCTATAATTCCCTCGTTTTCTCTACTCCCATCTTTG
Organism: Hemitrygon akajei; assembly: GCF_048418815.1. NCBI lineage: Eukaryota > Metazoa > Chordata > Chondrichthyes > Myliobatiformes > Dasyatidae > Hemitrygon > Hemitrygon akajei. The sequence goes on along the minus strand of NW_027331926.1, from coordinate 8,631,920 downwards.
AATAAAGTATCAATATCCGCAACCCTCCAATCCTCCGGAGCCTCTCCTATTCTCATGGATGATTAAAAGTTCATCGACAGAAGCTTAGCAATCTCCTTCCTCGTCTCCCACATTTGCCTGGAGTACATTTCCTCCGATCCGGGTGACTTAACCAAATTGATGCTTTCCAAAAGCTGCAGCATATCCTCTTTCTTAATATCTGCATGCTCAAGCTTTTATGTCCGCTCCAAGTCATCACTACAATCACCAAGATCTTTCCCCATAGTGAATACCGAAGTAAAGTATCCATTCAGTACTTCTGCTATTTCCTCCAGCTCCATACACACCTTCCCACTGTCTCACGTGATAGGTCTCAGTTTTTCAAGTCAAATGCTCTTGCTCTTCACATACTTATAGAATGCCTTGGGGTTCCCCTTAATCCTGTCCGCCGGACCTTCTCATGGTCCCTTCTGGCTCTCCTAATTTCCATCTTAAGGTCTTTCTGTTGGCCTTATTGTCTTTTAGATCTCTAACATTACATAGCTCTGTGAAGCTGTTGTGAGTTTTAGATTTATCACAGCCTTTGTACACCACGGTTCCTGTACACAACCAATACTTCCCTGTCTCATTGGAACGTACCTCTACAGAACTCCACCCAGAACTCCACACAGTACGTACCTCTACAGAACTCCCTGAGGATTTACCAGATATCTTCCGTACCTTTCCCTCAGAACATCTGTTCCGAATTTAAGCTTAAATTTTCTGCTTAATAGCCTCATAATTCCCCTTACTCCAATTAAACGGTTTTCTACCTTGACTGTTTCTATCTCTCTCCAATGCTATTGTAAAGAGATAGAATTATCATCACTATCTCCAAAATGCTCCCCCATTGTTAAATCTGACACCTGACGAGGTAGATTTACAAAAAAATAATCAAGAACAGACTCACCTCCTGTAGACTTTGCTACATATCGTGTCAAGAAACCTTACGGAACACACATAACAAACTCTACCCCATCTACACACCTTGCTCTAGGGAGATGCCAATAGATATTTGTGAAATTAAAAACTTTAATCACGACAACTCTGCTAAAGTTTCACCTTTCCAGGATCTGTTTCCCTATCTGCTCCTAGATATCACTTTTACCATTGGGCGGCCTATAAAAAACACCCAGTGACGTTATTAACCCCTTCCTTTTCCTAATGTCCACCCACAGATACTGTGTAGACAATCCCTCCATGGCGTCCACCTTTGCTGCAGCCGTGACACTATCTCTGATCCATAGTGCCTGGCACTAAGCTCTTTTGCCTCCCTCCCTGTCCTTTCTGAAACATCTAAAACCCGACAATTGAAGTAACCATTCCTATCGCAGAGTCATCCAAGTCTCTGTAATGGCCATCACGTCATAGCTCCAAATACTGAGCCACGCTCTAAGCTCATCCGCTTTCTTCACAATACTCCTTACATTAAGGTAGACACATCTCAAACCGTCGGTCTGAGCGGATCCCTTCTCTATCACCTATCTATCCTCCCACAAGCACTGTCTACAAGCTTTCGCTATTTGTCAGCCAACAGCATCTTCCCCAGTCTCTTCAGTTCGGTTCCCACCCCCCAACAATTCGAGGTTAAACTCTCCGTAATATCCTTAGCAAACCTCCCAACCAGGATACCGGTCCCCCGGGATTCAAGTGCAACCGGTAAATTTTGTACAGTCACACCTGCCTCAAATCAACTCCCAGTGATGCAGAAATCTGAATCGCTGCCCTCTACTCCATTCCTTAGCCACTCATTTATCTCCACCTCATTCAATTCCTTTTCACACTGTCGCGTGGCAGAGGCAGTAATCTCGGGATCACGACCTTTGCTGTCCTGCATCTCATCTTACTTCCTCACTCCCTGTAGTCATGTTTTCGGGACCTCTTCCCTTTTCCGACCTATGTTATTGGTATCAATATGTACCACGACCTCTGTCTGTTCTCCCTCTCACTGCAGTATATCTTGGACGCGATCTGAAACATCACGGACCCTGGCATCTGGGAGGCAAACTACCATGCAAGATTCTTTCCTGCGTCCACAGAACCACCCGCCTGACACCCTAACTATGAAATAACCCTATCCCTACTGCCTTCCTTACAGCATAAGAGTGAAATTATGAACCAGATCATGACAGTACTTTGGTAATCACTGTGCTCGGAAATTTGAACTTAGAACAGAATGACACATAGATTGCTCGTGGAACTCAGCAGTTGTGACAGCATCTCTGAAAATGAATGACGGCTCGGACCGGGACCGTTAATTAGGACGACAGCAGCAATGAATGCTTTTCTTTTCTACATACTTTCAATCAGTTCCCTGTTCATCACAGGCATTTGCATCGAATCACAGGCGTCCTGAGCCAAAGCAAAATTAATAAAACTTGTTCATAACTCTCACCATTTTTAGATCATAGGGTCTTGAGGACATAATATACAGGAGCAGAATTAGGACATTTAGCCCATCGAGACTGCTCAATCATCGCTTATCCTTTATTTCGCTTCCTCGCTGCCGTGGCCCGGCCTTCTCCCCGTAACATTTGATGCCGTGTCCAATCAGCAACCCATAAATCTCTGCCTTAAATACACCTAACGACCTGGCCTTAAAAGCTGAATGTGGACACAAATTCCACAATTTCACTATTCCCGGCGACAAAATGTCCTCCAAATCACTGTTTTAAATGTACGCCTCTCTTTTTCTGAGGCTACGCCCCCTTGTCCTATGCACCCCAAACTTGGGCAACATCCTTTCCACATCCTCTCTCCGAGGTTTTTCAACATTTCAAAGGTTTGAGATCCAACTTCATTCCTCTGAATCCTAACGAGCACAGTCCCAGAGGGATCAAACGTTTCTTGTACGACAACTCTTTCATTCCTGGAATCATCCTTCAGAAGCAGGTCTCTCCACTACCAACCACATATTGTGTTGAACGAGGATCCGAAAACTGTTCACAATACCCATCTGAGGTTTCAGCAGTGCCTTGTAAAGACAGCATCTCATCACTGTCCCTGATTCCTAGACCTCTTGAAATGACTCTTTTGGGAGTCCGAACAGTCACCAACTTCTGCATTCCCTTTATCTATCCGACATGTATTCACCTCAAGGAAATCCAGTAGGTTCGTCAGACAAGTGTTTAGCAAATTTCAGAGATGGTTACGTCCCTTAGAGATGATGATATCTGAGCATGTCACCGAGAGGAACAGAGGAACAAGCTGACTTTTTCCTGTCTTGTCCTGTGGTATTGCATCCTTAACAATTGAATCCGACATCTTCCCAACCACTAGGATCAGGCTATCTGGTCTACAATTCCCTTTCAGCTACCTTCCGCCGTTCCTGAAGAGTGAAGTGGCATTTGCAATTTTCCATTTCTCTGGCGCAATGCTAAATTTCAGTGGTTTTGGAATGATTAATACTAACGCCTCTGCAATTGCAAACAATCTTGAAAACAACTTCTTCATTTTGTTTTAGTCAAGACCTATCTCATACGACCGTAATTTCCTTTTCTCGGCTGAAGTACTTCTGAGTCACACGTTAAGTTCCACCTATCATATTTCAAATTGAACTCAATTTGAAATTGTGATGTTGTGACTACTGCTTCCTAAAGATTCGTTTACCTTAAGCGCTGTCATCATCTCCGGTTCATTTCAACGCACCCAATGCATAAGAAATGATATACAAATCGGCTTGAGGAAAATCTGCACAAACAAGCCAAAACAATCGAGCTGCATGTAGAAAAATCCCGTGGTTATCATAATATTGACCTTTGTGGGTACATTTCTTTCCCGTTGAAATCTGTAGTCTGTAGTCCAGTTGCTCTTCGGAGGCCTGTATAAAGGTCCCACGAGTGTCCTTTTACCCTGTCAGTCTCTTAACACAACCCACAGTGATTCCACAGCTTACGGTCCTATCTCACATCTTTCTAGTGAGCTGATGCCATTCTTTACCCGCAGAGCCACGCTACCTACTCAGCAGCCTTCCTATCCTTCCGACACAACGTGTAGCCTTGGGCATTCAGTTCGGAAATGCGACCACCTTCAGCCACGATTCAGGGATAGCCACCACATACTACTATTACAAATCAGCAACAGTGAATATATGCTTTGAGACAGGTTTGTTTATAATAAATAAAACATTTATTAAACACGGTAAAAAAAAAAAGTAAACGAACGATTAAATTAACCGGAAGTCAGCTGTGACACGGCAGCTCGAACAGTTCTTAAAGCGATAATGCGAAAACAGTTCTTAAAACGAATAAAACAGTTCCTAAAAGCAGTAATGCGAAAGTCCAAAATGACTAACATTCAGTTAAAGGAGAGGCTTTCCTTGGGAGAATAAATTCTCTTTCGTGGCGTTACTGCTGATCCCAGTAGAATAATGTTATTCCCCCGGAGGATTTCCGTTCGAAGGAAAAAAAACGGCTTACAGGCACTGACCTTTCTTTGACGAAACTTGCTATTCAACCCTCTACTCTTCTGGCAGAACAGGAGCTATCATGGATACTCGTTACTAATTCCTCGTGCAAAGATTGAACAAAGGTCGACTCTGTTTCACCGTCGACATTAACTTTACCAATATTTCGGGATTTCCGAACTCCTTTAAAATCTTCACTCTCCACTGACTAAACCGGCTGTATTGTAGCTAAACTGCCGGCAATAACCTTTGAGACTTAAAACAGAAAGTAAATGTCCACTTCTAAACTGCGTCATAATATCGGAATATGCAGCAACATGGAGTCGGTGGCGAATTCAGCCACGAACTGCCGACGTCAGAGGGTGGGGTTCTCCTTTTATACCCTGTTGAAAAAAACTATCACAGGACCTCTCACTTGCGGGAAAGTGACGTCACTCCACCATCACAAGAGCATTACCTCATGCCCAGCATAACCTCAATTACATCATGGTCACATGACAGGTACAAGATACCCACGGGTACGAAACACTGCAATCTGAGAGTCTTTAACGGTGCAACAACTTAATCGCTTATATGCCTTAACCTGGATCTAGATGTCAGTGGCATTCGGCTCTTTTCGTAAGAAAGAGGTATTACCGCTCAGTTGCAGGTGGCAGGTATATATGTGATCGACAGGAGAGGGAAAAGGAATAAACACACTGTGCAGAACATCTGGAGTTATTTCTATCAATAAAAGTTTTATCGACTTGGGTATTGTTGGCGGGGCAACGGACCATGGGAATGCCGCACCGTCATGTTCTCCGGAACTGAGTCCAACGCTGTGGCTCAGAATGGAAGGGAGAGTGGAGCACTTATATGGAACTGACTAGCTGGAGTTTCAGACAGGTAGTTCCGTGGAGACATGTAAATGGTGGAGAAAAAGGCCAGGATATGGGGCAGCGGGATAGTGACGCAATGTATAGTTGTTTTCGCTAAAATGACTCAACAGTTTTGTCACAATATCGTCCTACCCTACAATAAAATGCTTCGCCTCCTGATTTTGTCGTATAGTGTATCCGTTTCCGTAGTGAACACCTGTGAAATAATCATCAAGGATTTTCCGAAGTTATTGTCTCCTGATATCCTTCTTTCTCGTTTAAATGTCCCACAATTCTCCTCGCTTCCTATTTGCGCCTCATATATATTTTCAATGTGCCTTGATTCAACATTCACGCTTTGTTTAATAACCCTCAGCATGTCTGGCTCGATATAGGATGAGTAAACATTAAACATCATTTATTTTCTTATGTCCATATTTACAATGCTTCGAAACATTCAGCTTCTCGAACATTGCATTGTCTTGCTTAACACTTAGCTTCATCCTCAGAGAGAAAAAAAACGACATATTATCACTGAGATTGATATTGTAAGATAGCTACGTGTCATACGTGGAATTAGAACAAACGTCGGTTATTAATTCCGTCTCATGAGTGCCTGCCCAATGCATTTCTATTCGTCATTCGGCCCAATGACCGCTTTCGCGTGAACACCAGTCTGATTACAACCTGTAATTACCAGAACTCTTCAGCGATTATGGACACTGTTCCCAAAATGGTTCCCATCGAATTACTGATAATATGGTCGGTATAACTCCATATATTTTTTCTTATCGTGACTCGCGGGCACAGGAAATATAACAATTGAAAACATATGTTCATTATTTACGTCTATAATGACAAATGAACTTAATGGGTACTTTGCACATCTGTTTGCTCTGGAAGGCACTATCAGTGTGCCAGACTCCCGAGAGTGTCAGGAATCGGGAGTGAGTGCAAATGAAAAAAGAGCTCGTCAGAAAAAGAAAGGCGTTAAGATATAATTCTCCTCGGACAGACGTACTCCTTCCTCGACTCCTGAGAGAGGCTGCTTAAGAGATGATGTATATACTGGTCATCTTTTTTCAAGAATCTCTTGATTCTGGCATGTCTCGAAGGAGTGGATGATTACAAATGCTACTCCACTCTTTATGCCGAAGAAAGCAAAATATTGGATATTTTAGGCTAGTTCGCTTAATTTAACAGGGGAAGTGTTGGAATCCATTATTAAGGATGTGATTACGAGTTACTAGGAGTCTTATGATGAAATAAGTCAAAGTCAGCATGCTTTCTCCGAATGGAAAAGTAGCCGGACAAGACTGTTAGATTTCTTTGCGGAAGGGACAAGCGGGGAGTTGGGAATAAAGGTGAGGTAGTGGATGCCATTTACTTGGATTTTCAGAATGTATTTGACAAGTACAGCACATGAGACTGCTTAACAAAATAGAATGCTATGGCGTTCCAGGAAAGATACAGGCATGGATAGAGGAATGGATGTCAGTCAGGAGGCAACGAGTGGGAATAAAGGGACCTTTTCTGGTCGGCTGCCGGTGACTAGTTGTGATCCTGAGTGTCAATATTGGGACATCTACTTTTCACGTTGTTTGTCCTTGATTTGGCAATGGTATTAATTACCATTAATTTGTGTCAAAGTTTATGAAGCTTCTATTTCTTTAATTCTTAAAAAAGATAAAGACCCTACTGAATGTGCATCCTATCGGCCTATATCTTTGCTGAATACGGATTTTAAGATCTTTAGTAAAATTTTGGCTATTAGATTAGAAAATATATTGCCTCGGATTATTTCTGAAGATCAGACAGGATTTATTAAAAATCGCTATTCATCTTTTAACATTAGAAAATTAATTAATATTGTTTATACCTCTTCATCTAAAATCCCAGAATATGTCATCTCTTTAGATGCCGAAAAAGCATTTGATAGAGTCGAATGGTCATATTTATTTAATACACTGCAACATTTTAATTTTAGTTCAAAATTTATATCATGGATTAAATTAATATATCATAAACCTTTAGCTTCGGTCTTTACCAATAATCAAAGATCCCATTTTTCAGTTATTTCGGGGTACAAGGCAAGGTTGTCCTTTAAGCCCTTTATTATTTGACATTGCTTTAGAACCCTTGGCTATAGCTATTCGTGAATCACCCAATATTTTAGGTATTACCCGTGGGGAGACGATGTATAAGGTATCATTATATGCGGATGATTTGTTATTATATATATCTGACCCTGAAAGATCTATTCCTGCTATTTCTTCTTTGCTTGCTCAATTTAGTAATTTTTCTGGATATAAATTGAATTTTAATAAGAGTGAACTTTTTCCATTAAATATGCATATTTCAATTTATAATCAGGTACCATACAGAGTTGTTACAGATTATTTTACTTATTTAGGTATTAAAATTACTAAAAAACATAAAGATTTATTTAAAACTAATTTTTTACCTTTAATAGATCAAATTAAGCAACTTGCTAATAGGTGGTCCCCATTATCTTTGTCTTTGGTAGGCAGAGTTAATGCCATTAAGATGATGATACTACCTAAATTTCTATATCTATTTCAAGCATTACCAATTTTTATTCCTAAATCTTTTTTTGATATGGTTGACTCTAAAATATCTTCGTATTTGTGGCAGAACAAAAATCCTAGGCTAGGTAAAAAAAATATTTACAGAATCCTAAGAAGGAGGGCGGCTTGGCTCTACCAAATTTAAGATTTTACTATTGGGCAGTTAATATACGGTATTTGATATTTTGGACACAAGAATCGACTACAGTTGCTGCCCCACAATGGGTAAATTTGGAATGTAAATCTGTGCAAGATTTCTCATTGATCTCAATCTTAGGATCTTCACTTCCTTTTTCGTTACTCAAAATGAATAAACAGATAACTAATCCCATAGTGAAGTATACATTAGGAATCTGGATTCAATTTCGTAAATTTTTTGGTTTGAATAAGTTTATGCTGTTAAGTCCTATAATATCTAACTACTTCTTCCGACCATCATCTATAGATCAAGCTTTTCTTTTATGGAAAACAAAAGGTATAACATGTTTTCGTGATCAGTTTTTGGATGATAACATTATGTCCTTTGAACAGTTATCTAATAAATATAATTTATCTAAAACCCATTTTTTTTTAGATATTTACAAGTTAGAAATTTTCTATATAATGAACTAAAGTCTTTTTCGAAAGAATGTCCATTGGACATTACAGAAAGAATTTTAGCTCTCAATCCTTGTCAAAAGGGTTTAGTAGCTCTCATTTACAATATGATTATAAATGTACAGCCAGATGTATCAGAAAAATTAAGAAGGAATGGCAGGAAGAATTGCATTGCCCAATATCTACTGAGCAATGGGAAATTTTTTTATCATTGGTAAACTCATCCTCTATCTGTGCTAAACATGCTCTAATACAATTTAAGGTTGTACATAGAGCTCACATGTCTAAAGATAAACTTGCTCGATTTTATTCTTATGTTAATCCAACCTGTGATATATGTCATTCTGATGTTGCTTCATTGACCCATATGTTTTGGTCTTGTCCTTGTTTACAAAACTATTGGAAAGATATTTTTAATATTATTTCAAGAGTTTTAAATATTAATCTCCAACCACATCCTTTTACCGCAATTTTTGGTCTACCAATGACAGATAATAAGCGTTTTTCCGCTTCATCCCAACGAAATATTGCATTTGTTACACTAATGGCTAGAAGGTCTATTTTACTGAATTGGAAAGAAACTAACCCTCCAACTGTATTTCAGTGGTTTTCTCAAACTATTTCCTGTTTGAGCTTAGAAAAAATTAGAAGTGTGGTTTTTAATTCTTCAGTTAAATTTGAGGAAACTTGGAGACCATTTATTCAACATTTTCATATGAATTAAATGGTCTGATCCTGAACATTGTTACTATCCTGAAGTGTATGGATGGAGGTTCGGAGTCATCGGCACTACTGTATGTAATTAACATTATGCAATTGCACATGTTGGTTTTTTTTTATTAGTTGTTTTTTTTTTAAATTCTTTTAGTTTTTTTGGGGGGGGGTTCTTTTTTTTCCTTTTTCTTTTTTTCTTAAATCCTCTACACTAATACTATGAGTTTGGGAGACTTTATATATTGATTAATACATATCTGATTGTTAATTAATCTATTAATTGTGTACTCTCAAATGTTTTGTACTTATATTTTACTTATGTTTTTCTTAAAAATTAATACAAAGATTTGAAAAGAAAAGAAAGAAATTACGGAAACCGTTCTGCAAATTACTGATGGGTGGGACGATTGTCGAGCACAGCCTACAAGTCTCTAGTTTCCTGCCGCCGATCTCAGTGTTTCCCTCTCACGATAGTACACGCGCCCACTGTTTGCTTCGAGCACGTGATCTTCCCAGTGTACTGCGTTCTTTCCCCGTGTTACATCAACGCCTACTATCATTGAGGTATCATCATCTATCAACAGGGTCAATGGAGAATTACAAACTCTCCAGCTCACTGTCCTTCGGGTCATGTCAAAGTCAAAGAAAACTGTATTATCAAACTATGCTATGTCACCAAAAACTACCTTGAGGTTGCTTTCCTTGCTGGCATCCAGAGTACAATAGAGAGATGAAACAGAATCATTTAAGTGCCATTGCCAAACCTGAGACTCTGCAAATAACCAATGTGGGGTAGTTGACAAACAAGGCATAAAGAAATTATTGAATAACGAATGAATGTATGGATAGGTAGGCAGATAGATTGATGGACAAATATAAAAAAAAAACACTGAGAGTTTGAGTCGTAGAATCCTTCAAAATGAGTTCATAGCCTGTGGAATCATTTCATGTTTGAGGTTAGTGAGGATATCTAGGTTGGTTCATGAGGCCGATCGTTGTAGGGTATCAATTGTTCGTGAATTTGTTTAGTGAGAACTGCCAACCCCTTTCCTCCCTCCCGATAGCTGCAGCTAGAAGAGTGTATGTCCTGGGTGGTGGAGGTCCTTGATGATCGATAGTGATTTCTTCAGGTAACGCTCTTTGTGGATGTGTTCAGTGTTCGGGAGGACTGTGCATTTTTATGGACAGTGCCCGAGTTTTTTTTCCCTGTTCCTGCGCATTGGTCAATAACAGGGCTTGACGGAACCAGTCATGGTACTCTCAACAGCCCATGGACAGAGGTGTGACAGACTTTTACAAGCCATCACGAATCTGCGGCAACTTCGGAGGAAGTGGAGGTGTTGTCCTGTCTTCTTTGTAATGGCATTTACGCGCTTGTCGCAGAACGGATCTTTGCAAACGATGACGGTCAGGTATTTAAATTTACCGACCCTTGACCCATCTGATATATATCCGGTTTCCTATTCTCATTGCCGGAGGATTGGAGAATGGCAAATGTAGTAGACCACGGTAGTGCATAGCAAAACTCTTTGTACATGCACCCACCGTACTCCCTTCAACACCCCCCCATTCCCAAAACAGTTCAAATGGAATTGTAGTGGGTCCAGTGGAGGATCACGGTAATGACCACTGGAATTAAACGAATGAAGATATGGACCTGTACTCGCTGGAGATTAGAAGAATGAGGGGAGTTGGGGGAAATCTCATTGAAATCCATGGAATTATAAAACGAACAACATAAAGTGGATGTGGAGGAATCCGGGAAGACAGGGCACAACCACAGAACAGACGGGTCCATTTAGAACAGGAATGAAATGAAATTTTAACAGCAAGTGATTGACGAAGCTGAGGAATTGACTGTTCTGGACGTCTGAGGATGCCGCGTCTTTGGGGGATTTTCAATGTTGAGTTTTATAAGGAAATTGTGATGTTATTCGGATGGAATTGAAAAGACGCTGAATGTAACGTCCAGGCAGGCGTAATGGTCGCGAATGGTCTAATTCTGCTGATTTTTATCCGCTTCCTCTGCTCTCTGTTTGTCTGTACGTCCATACGATATCGGAGTAGAATTAATTTCACCCATCCAGTGTGCTCCGCCATTTCAACATGACTGTTCCAATTTTCAACTAAACTCTCGGGTTCCGCTTTCTCCCCGTATCTCTTCATCCCTGACCAATTAGGAAACTATCAAAGTCTGCCTTGAGTATACATAATGGCGACGACATCTGCCTGTGGCGATTTGATGAATTTACTTAAGGAAAAATAAGGAAGTATGTGAAGCTTCGCAAGTTCGGATCGAACGGGACACAAGTAGTCAAAGGAAGCCGGAAAAGAACTAACAGAGGAGAAAAGTGAGGAAAATGCAGATGCTGTAATTCCAAGGCAAGACACAGGAAATGTTACAGGAACTCAGGAAGACAGGCTGTATTTACGGAAATGAATGAACAGCAGACGTTTTCGCTGGAGACTCACCTGCAGGAAATTAGGAAATCTGTGAGAAACAAGGAAAAGTTATTGGCAATCAGGATTTCCTCACAGGCACATGTCTGTGTCAGTATCTCTTCAAGGTCACTCCTCCTTGTGCCTCCACCACCACAGTATGAAGTGCATTCCATGCACCCACTACTCTCTGTGTAAAGGTCTTGCTCTGTAGAGTTCATTTGAAATTACCGCCCGAAGATCCTCCGTCACTTTGTGTATGTCTCAGAGTAAATATTTTTATTTGTGTCGTCTGCAAGATTATTAGTCAACTAATTTGCATACATCCGAGTCAGTGAAATACATCACAAACCCCGGAAAATAAACTCTCTGTCGAATATTAACTAAAGATGCGCGTCGTCCTTTCGGAGAGTTGACGTACCAATCAGTATCTCATGTGGAATGCTCCACTGCAAGATGCTATTCCTGAAAAGTCAGCAGGAAAGAGCTCTTATGGCTTCAGACCAATTGAAGGTATTTATGCTGGCGCCATAGTTCTGAGAGCATCTCACATTTCGTGCCGAAAATAAATAAATAAATAGACATCCGGTGCTTTATCTCAGTAATCACCTTCCCACCTACCCAATGTACTCAATCCAATTCGACAGATTGGACCTCTACTGCATAAAGCGTCCAAGAAATTCCTTTATTTACCAGAAAGCATTGCGACGGCAGTTGCTGCTTGAGACGGACGAACTGCGACTGGGCCAGGGGGTTTGCAAGTGCTGGTTACTGAATTATGCTCGAGATAACAGACAGATGCCAAAGAGCTCCGGATCAGATGGAGATTTGCAGTCTGTCCACGGTAGACAGTCTTCCCGACATGTTCAATAGATAGGGTTCTTGGAACCAAAAGCTCTTGCCAGAGGAAACAGATGTAGCTACACGGGGCGTACCTGAGCAGGCATTCGGGCGGACGGAATACCGACAGGGCACGAGAGACATATTGCTGTGCTGATGTCAAAGCTTCCCATGCAAATAATGGTAAAATCACCAACATGGTGGGAGTGAAGGGAGACATTAAAGGGAACTCGAGAAGGAAGTAAACTGGAAGGAGCACAGTGTTTGCGGATTCGGAACACTTCCCCGATTGTGCATGGAGTGGGGAGGGCGGTAGCTAATCGCGGTTGTCCACTTCCTCAATGGAACTGCACGTGCCACTGAAGAAATGGGATAATTTGCCGTGGAATGGGAGAAGCGACACCGAGGCTGAATGTGGTCCAGAAAACGACGAGTGCACTTTGCCATTAGACTTAATGGAGATATCACAGCCTCCTTCAGCTGAACCCTAAACCTGCCCTGGATCACGGCGTAAAGGGCAGTGTTGGTGCAACAGCTCAGCAATTGCAGCATGTAGCCCAGCTCCCGCATAGATTCCGGGGGTGTCAAGTCAATGTAAAAATACAGGCTATCCCACACAGAATACACCGTCAGCAGCGCCCAGAGCAGAATGAAATTCCCCGACATCACCAGCAGTAACAGGAGGGATTGCCTGCGGTTCTTCATCTGCGGGTCGGCGGGCGTCTCGCCATCGCGCGAAACATAAAGTCGCTTCCGGGCTCGGCTGGCCACGAAGACGTGCCTGATGGTTAAACTGTTGAGCAGCAGAATCAGGATAAAGGGTAATATTGGGGTGAGGAGGAAATGAATCAGTGTAAATGTTGCATCCTGAGATGGGGAAAAACGTGAAGAAATCCAACATAGCAAGGACGAAAGTATCATCGAATATGTCCCATCGAGGAACAAGTACCAGAAAATGTTCTTTAGGCAGCTCAGCAGAGTCACTGTCCCCAGAACCAGAGCCGCCGCTCTCCCGGTGCAGTATTTTCGTTTCAACTTCTGAAAGCAAATGGCGACATATCGATCAAAGGTGAAAGTGACGGTGAACCAGACAGAACAGTCCGTTACGGCGTAGAACACGATGGCGTGGATATTACACACGCGAACACGAGTCGACCAGAGTAAAAGCTCAGATGGCACAAAAGTCCCTGGAATCTTGCTCAGTAGAAGATCGAAGAGAACGACCAGCTGATCCGCTGCTACCATGGCAACCAGGTACCTTGTGGCGCCTTTGGAAAGACCGCACTTACCCCGCGACAGGATGAAGATTGTCACCACGTTAACTGTGTGGAGGGATTTAAACACCATTAACACCCATTTCTATGGAAACATTCTAAAACTACAATTCCTTTAATCGTTAGCTCTTTAGAGCAGACTAGAGAGAAATTTCGAAAGAATGAGGCTGTTGAATGTGTGGAATTCAAAGGCACAGACGGCTATGGTGGCCAGTTCATTGGAACGATTTGTAGCGGGGATTGATCGGCTCTTGATTCGTCGGGGCTTCAATGGATACGGGGAGAAGGCGCCAGAATGTGGATGGGAGGGATGATAAATGAGCTATGATGGAATGGCGGTGAAAGCTCGGTGGTCGAATGAACGAATTCAGCTCCGGAGCCTTATGCGCTAAGCAGTGGTATCAACCGATGGCTGGAATGTGCACAGATCAATCGCGCCAGAAGGAGTTGCAAACGGGTGGTGTTAAGATAATAATGATCTGATTAACGTTACAAGTAACACTGTGACAGAAATACAACTCCCCTCAACTGCAGATATGAGAGAACATGTGACCATAAGAACATTAACAAAAGAAAAAGGAACAGTTCATCGTTTCGGTTTGGCATGCTCCGGCAATGAAGATGATCATGGCTGATCTGACCATGGATTCATCGCCGCATACCTGCCTTTTCCACAGAGCCATTAATTATTCTACAACGCAAATTCTCTGAAATATATTTCAAAAGCTAACCTCCACTGCTTCATTATGCAGATAATTCCCCTGATTCTCCTGTCTCTGGGAAAACCAGTGCCTCCTCATCTCCGTCTGAAATTTACATCCAAAAATCTTCGGCTATTTCCCTCCGTTATGGTCTTACGTACCAGTGGAAACAACTTTCCTTCCTCTATCTTATCCATCTCTGCAATCATTTTAAATGTTTCTGTAAGATTTTCTCTCTAATCTCTGAATTCCAACGAGTACGATCCCAGGTGAGTCTACTTCTCCTCATAGTCAAAACACCACATCTCTGCAGTGAACTCTGAAACCAACTTGTGAAACGCCGACAAATTCCACTTTATCCTTCCTCAAGTCAGGAGAGCAGAACTGCACAATATTCCAGACACTGCCTAACTAGTACTTCGTGCAGGTGCAGCATAACCAGCCTGCTCTTAATTTAAATTTTTATGGCAACGAAGGCCAACTTCCGAATTGTCTTCCGGATAGCCTGCTGCACCTGCAAACCAACCTTTTGTGATCCAAGCACAAGCACTTGAATGTCCCCCCGCACAACAGCACACTGCAATCGTTCACCACTTAAATAATATGCTGTTCTTCCACTTGTCCTTCCCAAGTGGGTGAACTCGCATTTATCAACATTGTACTCAATCGTACAGACCCTACTGCATTCGCTGAACCTATCCATATCCCTCAGTAGTCTCTCAGTTTCATTAGCACACTTTGTGACGGCGATAAATCATTGGCAGTGATGATGCCCATGTGACCTCATGCTCTTCAACAGGTGAGACGTTGGAGCTTTTTTTTAAAAAAAAATAATACAGCGATGCAGCCCAGTCCAGCAAGCTTCTACAAAGGCGATTAATCCAGCCCTGACCCAAATGGACCCATCAATATGGGAATCATAAACAGCAGACATTCTGGTCACCACAGTACAGGAAGGACGTATAAGTTTCACGGAGGTGCATATGAAATGTATCAGTATTATGACCGGAATCTCTGAGAGGAGAGTTTTTTGTGCGTGCTCAAATTTGCTTCTCTTGGAGTGAAGGAGCATGAGAGGTCACTTGGTGGAAGTGCTTGACAGGAGAAGCGGCAGAGATGAAGATTGCCTGACAGATAATTAAACGGGATACGGAGGGCACTAACAGTGGAAAGAGAAATTCCGCAATGCATCGAAACATAGAAAACCTGGAGCACGAAACAGGCCAATCGGCCTGCATTGTTGTACCTCACATGCCCTTTCCTTAAAAATTACCTACGATTACGCATAGCCCTATATTTTTCTAAGCTCCATGTATCAAAACAGGAATCTCTTCAAAGATGCGATTATAGCCGCCTCCCCCAATGTTGCCGGCAGCCCATTCCACGCACTCATCACTCTCTGCGTAAATTAATTACACCCGACATCTCCTCTGTACCTCCTTCCAAGCACATTAAAACTGTACACTCTCGTGCCAGCCATTTCAGCCCTGGGAGAAAGCCTCTGACTATCCACACGACCAGTAACTCTCGTCATCTTATACACCTCTATCAGGTCACCTCTCATCCTCTGTCCTGCCAAGGAGAAAGACCTGAGTTCACTCCACCTATTCTCATTCCCAATCCAGGCAACAACCTTGTAAATCTCCTCTGCACCCTTTCTATGGTTTCTACATTCGTCCTGTAGTGAGGCGACCAGGATGGAGCTCAGCTCTCCTAAGTGGGGTCTGACCAGCGTCCTATGTAGCAGCAACATTACCTCCCGGTTTTTAAACTCAGTCCTCCGATTGATGAAGGCCAGTACACCGTGTGACATTTTTAAGCGCAGAACAAATATTAGCAGCAGCTTTTAGTGTCTTATGCATTCAGACGCCAGATCCCTCTTAACCTCCGTACAGGCAAGAGTCTTATCGTTCAGACTATATTCTCCCATCATATCTGGCCAAGCAAAATGAAAAACTTCGCATTTATCTTGTTTAAAATCCGTCTGCCACTTTACAGCGCAGTTTTGCATCCTACCAATGTCACGCTGTAACCACTGACAGCTCTCCACACTACCCACCACACCCCGAACATAGCGGGTGCATATGAAATGTATCAGAATACTGACTGGATTGGAGAGCATCCACTGTGAGGAGAGTTTGTGTGTGCTCAGTCGTGCTTTTCTTGGAGCGAACGGGCATGAGACGTCACTTGGTGAAGGGTTTGATAGAAGAGGCAGCGATAACGTTAGCCTGACAGATAATTAATCGGGACCCGAGGGCACCAACGTTGGAAAAAGATGTCTTGCGATGCTTCGAAACATCGAAGACCTATGTACCGAACATGCCCTTCCCTTAGAGATTACATCGGGTTACTCATAGCCCTCTATATTTCTGAGCTCTGTGTATCAACAAAGTAGTCTCTTCGAAGACCCTATCGTATCCGCCTCCCCCACTGATATCGGCAGCCCATTCCACGCACTCATCACTTTGTGCGTAAAGTATTTACCCCTGACATCTCCTCTACACCAGCATCTAAACAAGGTGTACAAGATATTAAGTGGAATAGACAGAGTGGACGTCCAGCTCCTCTTCCCCAGGACACCACTGCTCAGTACAAGAGGACGTCGCTTTAAGGTAAAGGGAGGGAAGTTCAAGGGGGATATTAGAGGAAGGTTTTTCACTCAGAGAGTGGTTGGTGTGTGGAATGCACTGCCTGAGTCAGTGGTGGAGGCAGATACACTAGTGTAGTTTAAGAGACTACTAGAGAGGTATATGGAGGAATTTAAGGTGGCGGGTTATATGGGAGGCAGGGTTTGAGGGTCGGCACAACATTATGGGCCGAAGAGCTTGTACTGTGCTGTACTATTCTATGTTCTATTTTAACCACATTAAAATTGTGACTTCTCGTGCCAGTCATTTCAGCACTGGGAAAAAAACCATTGAGTACTTTGGGTATGTGGGGAAGGTGATTGCTGAGAAAAGGGCACCGGATCTTTCTGTATTTATTGAGATTCGGCACGAAATGTGAGATTCTGTCAGATGTACGGCTCTAGTACAATCACGTCCGATTGGTATCGATACATCAGAGCTTTTCCCCGCTGACCCTTCAGGAACAGCGCCTTGCACTGGAGCATTCCACTTCAGATGCTGATTGGATCGTATCCTTTCCGAAACTTCGACCGACATCTTCCTTCGGTTTCCGGGAGTCTGTCATTTTTTCCTTCTCTGTTTGATCATCCTGTGTTCTCCTCATTTCCCGCCACTGTCTGTGACGGCCTAGGTTTCCTCCCACAGTCCAAATCCTAATACTTTTATGTTGATAGCTTAATAGGTCATTGAAAGTTGTCCCATGATTCGGGCCATTGGGAACGAGAAGCATTCCGCCAGCCATGGGAACGGACTGGAAGTAAGGCATTTGAGAAGGACACGATCCGGGAGGCTGATCCTTAAGCCCGAGTTGCAGGGGATAGCATGGATTCAAATTTGCTCCGGGCACAGAGGACAGATAGAAGGGGTTGGGGAAGCTAGTCTGCATGTGACAAGTGCTGGAGATGTTCTGACGTCTGACTTGGATGAAAATAGGCATGATTAATTAATGTGCTTGTGGACGACACAAAACGTGATGGAGTTGTGGATGTTGAGGGATCTTGTTGAAAGTCCCGATGAGTTGGAAAAATGGCCGATCAAATGACAGGTTTGTTATACTGCCACCAGCAGTTGGCAGAGAGGAAGGCAATGATTTGAATGTTGTAACCCAGGAATCGGATTTTAATCAGAAGGCATAAAGAACAGTAGACAGTCAATTGATCCTGGGTTTGAGATATACACTGTCATCTCGGATGTATAGAAATGGGCTGATTGATAATCTTGCAGATGATACCGTAATCATTTATTTAGAGACATGCACAAGGTGACGGGGAATTTTCAGGTAGTAATTTCGAATACGTTCTAAAAGCCATAACAGGATGCACATCCACGTGTGCTGGTAGATGTCCAGGATTAGTGACCTTGAAGGGAAGCTGAAACAGACACGCGGCTCTGAGGAAAATGGAGGGTTACGTTCATTATACCAGTAGAAAGAAGTACTTACCAGTTATGTTGTATCAGCCCATAATTGAATGATTACTAGTTTGTGATGATCCGGAATTTGCCTGTAAAGTTTTGACAAATCTTTTCCCGTGCACTATGGAGAGTAACATGACCGGTTCCGTCACGCTCTGTTATCGATAAACCAGTGCACAGGAGCAGAAACACCTCGGGCCCAGTTCATCACAGGAGCAGCCTTCCCCACCACTGAGCACATCTTCAAACTGAAGCATGCAGAATCGATCATCAAGGAGCACCACCATCCAGGGCTTGTGCTCTTCCCGCTGCTGCTGTCGGGAAGGAAGGAGGGCGAGCGTATTACCCACACTGCAGCTTCGCGAACAGTTGTTACCCTCCAACCATCGGGCTCATGAACCAGCCTGGATTACCTCACTAATCTCAAACCAAAATGATTCCACAGGCTATGGAATCACTTTCAAGAACTCTGCAACATGATCGCAGAGTTATTTTATTTTTGTCTATCAGCCCATCTCCCTATCAACCAATCCGTTCATTCGTTATTCGATAATCTATTTATTTCTTGTTTGCTCAGTGAGTCATCCATTGCACATGGGCTATTTGCACAGTCTAACTTTTTGCATGGTACTTCAATGTTTCCGTTGCATTTCTCGGTTTTCTGCATGCCAGCAAGAAGAGTAACCTCAAAGTAGTATGTGATGACATAACATGGTTTGATAATAAGATTGTTTTTACATTGACGTGACCACATGATTATTGACCCGATTGAGAGAGAGCTGGAGAGTTCAGAATCCTCTGTTGACCCTGTTGATAGAGTGGACATTTTGATAGAATGATTGATTGAACGCAGTGTAATGGGAATATCACGGGCTCGAAGGAAATCGTGGCCGTGTGTTCTGTCGTGAGAGGGATACACTGTGCTCGGCGGCAGACATCTAGAGTTTTGTAGGCTGTGCTCGGCAATCCTTCTGCCGACACGTAATTTTCAGAAGGGTTCCAGTCAGATGTAAAGATAAAGGAGACAGGCAGAAGTGAAACAGCAGTAAAAAAGGGAGATGCGAATAAAATATTTAGATAGTCCATAAAAACGTCAAACATAGGAGCAGAGGTAGGCCACTGGGCTATCGAGTCTGCTCTGCCATTTTATCATGGCTGAGATCCAACCCACTCAACCACATAGACCTACCTTCACACCATATTCTTTGATGGCCTGAACGATCAGGAAGGGACAGATTTCCGCTCTAAATATCTGCACGTACTTGGTCTGCACAGCAGTCCGCTCTGAAGGGTCTAGTGCTGTATAGATCCGCCATTAAAAATTATCTCTCCACGTCCACCCTATCTAGTCCTTTCAACATTCTGTAGGCTTCAAACATATATTTCCGCATCGTCTAAATTCCAGTGAGTTCAGGCCAAAAGGTGTGAAACGCGCCTCACATGTCAACTCCTACATTCCCGGAATATTCCTCGGGGCACTCTGAAATGACAATCCTTTCTGAGATATGGCGCAAGCCTTCATTCAAATACTCTATTTGCGGCCTGACTGGTGTCCTTGAAAATCTCCTCATTATCTCCTTGACTGTCAGCCATTCTTATCGTTCCTGTAATATCATAGGATTTTATTTTGTTATGCAGCCTCATGTGTGGCAGCTTATCAAATGCCTTCTGAAATTCCAGGTAAGTGACAGCCACTGCGTCTCCACTGTCCGCCTCGTTTGTAACTTTCGAAGCGAACTCTGTCACATTTCCATTCAGATCAACCATGCTGACTTTTATTTATTTTATCATTAGTCTCCAAGTACCTCGCAATCTCATCGTTACCAATAGACTCCAGCCCTTTCGCAGTTCCATTAGGCTAACTGGCCGACCATTTCCACTCTTTTGCCTTGCTCCCTTCGTGAAGAGTGGAGTGACATTTGCAATCCTCCAGTTCTACGGGACATGCCAGAATCAACTCATTCTTGAAAGAAGATAATGAATATACCCATTAACTCATCAGCAACCTCTCACGGGACTATGGGATGTAGTCCATCTGGCCCAGTTGACCTATTCACCTAAAGACCTTTGTGTTTGCCGAGCACTTTTTCATTTGAAATCACCATGTCACTCACTCCCGGTTCCTGACTCTCTCGGGACTCTGCCTGCCTGATAGTGACATCCACAGCAAACTCACATGCGAGGAACCCGTTAAGTTCATTTGTCATTTCTTAGTCTCCATGGCTTCCTCATAATCGTAAAGAAAGAACATTCGTTTTCAATTGTTACAGTTCTTGTGGAAATTCGACAGACCAATTTATCAATATATCGATGGGGAAGTATTGGGCAATATTTCGATCGTAGAAGTGTTAAGGTCGTTATAGTTTGTGATCAGTCTTGTCTACACGGTAGAGCGCTCAGTCGGCCGAATGCCGGATAGAAATGCATTGGGCAAGAATTGGGAAGCTCTCGTTATCGCCTTCGGGGCAAAGTCCACGCCTGACATGTGAATATTGTACAATATGGATCTCAGTATTAGCATGGTGTTCTGAGACTGAAGATGAGTACGAAGAAGGACAATACAAGTTTGGAGAAGCTAAATTATACGAAGCATGTTAAATATGGACAGGAGAAAATAAATGACATTTAATGTTTCGTCATCTTATACTGAGCCATACGTGCGGACATTATTAATCAAAGCGCGAATGTTGAATCAAGGGATGTTGAGACGGTATATGAGGCGCAAATGGGGAGCGATGAGATTGCTATGCCTTTTAAATAAGAAAGTAGGGTATCCGCAGACAAGAAGTTCGAAAATTCCTTCATGATTACCTCACATCGGCATTCGTCACGGAAACGGATACACTGCAGGACAAGATCAGGAAGCGAAGGGTATTATTGCACGTTACGACGATATCGTGGGGAAAAAAGTGCTGAGACATTTTAGTGAACTCAACTCTGCATTGGGTCAGTATCCCGCTGCCCCATATTCTGGCCTTATTCACTAACTAGGTGTTTCCCCTGATCCTCCTGTTGGCTCCTCCAACTAGATAGATAGATAAATGGATAGATAGATAATTTATTCATCCCCATGGGGAAATTCAACATTTTTCCAATGTCCCATACACTTGTTGTAGCAAAACTAATTACATGCAATACTTAACTCAATATAAATATGCATCTAAAATCACCCTCTCAAAAAGCATTAGTAAATAGCTTTTAAAAAGTTCTTAAATAGTTTACTAAGAAATACATTGAATGGTAAATTAAGCTCAGTTCTGACCCCGGCACTTTAACATATCCTACCCCTGGCGTTTGAATTGTAAAGCCGAATGGCATTGGGGAGTAATGATCTCTTCATCCTGTCTGAGGAGCATTGCATCGAAAGCAACCTGTCGCTGAAACTGCTTCTCTGTCTCCGGATGGTGCTATGTAGAGGATGTTCAGGGTTTTCCATGATTGACCGTAGCCTACTCAGCGCCCTTTGCTCTACTACCGATGTCATACTCTCCAGTTTTGTGCGCACGACAGAGCCCGCCTTCCGTACCAGCTTATTAAGACGTGAGGCGTCCCTCTTCTTAATGCTGCCTCCCCAACACGCCACCACAAAGAAAAAGGTGCTCTC
The DNA here is from genome assembly GCF_048418815.1 of Hemitrygon akajei. Lineage (NCBI taxonomy): Eukaryota > Metazoa > Chordata > Chondrichthyes > Myliobatiformes > Dasyatidae > Hemitrygon > Hemitrygon akajei. The sequence continues at coordinate 8,609,840 of NW_027331926.1, read as the reverse complement.
CACAACTGACCTGTAGAACATCTTCAGCATCTCACTACAAACTATTCAATCTCCTGCAGTTGCTCCTCTCCCCCTTCCATTCTGAGCCACCGCGTTGGACTCAGTGCTGGAGACTAGGACGCTGCGGCCATGGTCGTTAGTCCAGCCAGCAATATCCAAGTCGGTACCCCTGTTATTGATGGGAACAGCCTCAGAGTGCTCTGCACTGGCTGTTTATTCCTCTCCCCTCTCCTATCGGTCACACAGATACTGGGCACCTGCAACTGAGCAGTAACAGCTCATTCTCCCGTCAAGAGCCAGATGTCACTGACCTCCAGCTCCAGGTTAAGACGTAGAGCGAATGATCTTGTTGCACCGTTACAGACTATCAGATTGTAAATTTTTGTGGCCAACACTGAATCGTGGCTGAGAGATGGTCGCGTTTCAGAATTGAATGACCAAGGCTTCAGGTTGCAGCGGAGGGATCGGAAGTTCGGCAGTGTGGGTGGCTCGGCGCTGCAGGTAAATAATGGAAGCTGATCAGTAGATAATGCGGCATGGGATCGTAAGCTGTGGAATCCTTGTCGGCTGAGTTCGGAAACTGCCAGCATGACAGGATGCTCATGGGAGGTATGTGCTGGCCTCCCGACAGAAGCTGAGAAACAGACCACAGATTTCAAGGGGAAAAATGTGTCCCTGAAGGAGAATGTCTGATAGTCTTGGGATTTTTTCTACATGCAGCACGATTGGGCTGGCTTGTTTTTGCAGTTTGTCCTTAAGCCGACGTGGGGATCTGCTCTACTCTATTGGGTGTTATGCAATGAATCGGAAATAAATCGGAAGCTTATGGTAAAAGAACACTTTGGCGGCGATGATCACAATATGGTCAAGTTCAGCTTGACATATGACATAGAGAAATTAAAGTCTGACGCATAGTATTTCAGTGCAGTAAAGGAAATTACAGGGGCATGGGAAAGGCCTGGCCAAAGTAAAATTGAAGGAGATGAGGTCAGCGTTGTCGAGAACGTTTGGTAAAAGCGAACAACACGCAGAATAGATCTATTCTAAAAAGAAAGATATACTCAAATAGAAAAAAAAACACAATAGTATAACCTTAGTTGACAAAGGACGTCCAAATTAACGTAAAAGCAAAAGGGAGGACATACAACTGAGCAAAAATGAAGAGGAAGACCAAAGATTGGGAAGCATTTTAAATCGTACAAAGAGTAACTAAAATAATCATTTCAAGGGAAAGATGACAAGCTAGCAAAAATATCAAAGTGGATAGTAACAGCTTTTTCAAGCATCTAATCTGCTAAAATCTTGCCTGACAAACCCGTTGGATTTCCTTGAGAATAATACATGTTGGATAGTTCAAGGGGATGCAGTAGATGTTGTCCCTTCGTACTCTCAAAGGTCCTTTGACAAGGTGGGACACATGAGGCTGTTCACCAAATTAAGAGTAATTGGTATTGTAAGAACTACGAGTAGCATTTGGTGAATGTTCGGAGGCACCGAGTGGAAAAAAGAATGATCCGTCGCTGATTCGTTGTCAGTGACCAGCAGTGTTCTGCAAGTGACGGTGCAGGTTCCACTTTCTATGGTCTATGTGAATGATGTAGATGATGGAACAGATTGTGTTTTTTCTGTCGAAGTTTGCAGATGGTCCGAATACTGGAGTAGGGGCAGGTAGTGTTCAAAAAGACGAAGTTTGCAGAGGGCCTTAGACAAATTAGTAGAATTTGCCCGATATTGGCAAGTGAAATACAATGTTGGATAATGCATGGTCAAGCAGTTCGGCGATAAAATTAAATGCGTAGACGAGTTGCTAATCGTGGAGACCATTTGCTAAACTGCGGTGCAAAGGGATTTGGGAGTCCTTGTGCAGAACACCTAAAGGCTTAATATACAGGTAGAGTCGGAGGTAAGGAAGGGAAATATAATGAGAGTATTCTTTTCAAGTGGTTTAGAAAACAGGAACAGTAATGCGTTGCACTGCTGAAGCCTCAACGTGAGTACTGTGAACGGTTTTTGGATCTTCATCTAACAAAAGATATGCTGGCATTGGAGTGGGTCCAGAGGAGGTTCACAAGGATGATTCCAGGACTAAAACGTTTATCATACGAGAAACATTTCATGCCACTGGGTCTCTACTCACTGGGATTCGGACGAATGAGGTGGGATCTCAATTAAACCTTTAGAATGTTGGAAAACCTCGGCAGAGAGGATGTGGAAAGGATGTTTTTCCCAAGTCTGGGGTGTCTGAGACAAGAGGGCGCAGCCTCAGAATACAGAGGCGTCCACTTAAAACAGAGATGCGGAGAATTTTCTTTCGCCAGAGGGTGGTGAATTTGCGGGATTTGCTACCACAGTCAGCTGTGGAGGCCGTGTCGTTAAGTTTATTTAACGCAGAGATTTATAGATTGTTGACTGGTCACGATATCAATCGTTACGACGGAAAGGCCGGGAAATAGCGGTGAGGAAGGGAAATAGAAGATCAGCCATGACTGAGCAGACTCGATGGGCCAAATGACTTTATTGTGCTCCTGTCTGTTGCGGATTTACGGACTTTTGGACTTAAATCGGTTAGATTTACGGGCACTTAAAAAAAATCCGTTTTTGCTTAGGCTCTCTGCCACGCTGATTAGTTGCAAATGCCGGTGATGAGCAGGGATCTGACTGAAATTATATAGAGAGGAAACGTACATTGCTGCAGTCAAGTCGCAATAAATGGTCTTGGCCCGAAACGTCGAGTGCTTATTCATCTCCAGAAATGCTGCCTGACCTGTTGAGTTGCCGCAGCAATTTTCTGTGTGATTCCGCTCTGTTTAAAAGTCAAACTGTAATAACCTGGTTCATATATGTTGTATGTATTTAATTTAGCAGTTGGGTAAGATCAGTCCGTTCTGCTGGCAACCTGCTTGGATTACTGTTAAAGATTAGGAATGTGTGCCATCCGACTAGCAAGGAAGAATCAGAGGGAGGTTTTCTTGGTGAGGGACAGTAGCTTGGTCTTGATTTATTTATTTTTTTTGGTTTGCCGGGAGATGAGGAAAAATACCGATCGGAGGATACAATCCGGCGAGAGACCCGTTTGTTTGAGATGGATTGCGAGCGACATCCGGAAGATGGTGTCTTCTGTCGCGGTGACCGAGGGCCCAGCGCGCGAGTGACAAGGAAGTTCTGCTGTACATTGACTGTTTAATTAGAATGGGCTTTCATCTTTTTGTTCTTCGTTACTAACACCATCGCTAAGTTGTTACGTACACGTAACCCTGTTTAAATCTCAACAGCGACGGAACACACCTGAAGTCTGGTTTTGCTGTTAGCAAAACACTATTTTTATCGTAACTACGTAATATTGTAACTTCAACCAGGTAAGTGAAGAGGCGACGGTGTTATTCATTTATAGATGTAAATAAAGTTACCGAACTTATTGAAGCTTCAGTGGTAAGTTATATAGTCTTACGATGGTATGTAAGGAAAGTTGAATTCCGTTCACAGGCTAATTAGTGCGAGATGTTCGTACTCCAAAGGCGAATGTTGTGAGAAAGCAATTACGTCGATATTATACAGATTCCACTACAGCAATACAAAATAACAATAGAAGTAGCTTTTATCTCCGGCGTTGTTCCAGTCCACACCCACGAAGTATCACCGACAGTTATCTTCAGCGAAAATCCTTTCAACACAGGTTGTACAAGACCCGAATTCAGATCCAGGTCAACCCAGAGTGGTGGCCACAGGATACCCAAACAGAATCCACTTTTGAATTATCACCAACAGTCGCTTATCACAAAGCGGACCTTCTTCAAGGCGACCAACCAGGCAGGAGTCGACACATCGGTTGATTCAACAATGTTACCCCAAACACACAACCTGATAACCACTTGTCCACTTCTACGACATACGAAATAGCAGTGATTTGCCACAGGGCTACAGTTCTTCAGTGAAGTACCACACGCAGACAAAGGGTGAACACACACGTGGTACTCACAGATGAGTTCCCCTCACCAAGACAGACAGACAGACAGACATACTTTATTGATCCCGAAAAAAATGGGGTTTCGCTCTCACTCCTGCGGATTAACAAAGAAACAATCAGCCTTTCGTAGCCGAATGGAAACAAACTCACCCTCACGGGCTACTTACAGAGAGTGTCCAAACAGTGATCTCCTTGTCAATAGGTTTCTTCTGTTTCAAATCCATCTCTCCTCTCTTCTTTTCCTGCAAACTTGCTCAAGTTGCAGAACACTTGTGGGAGTCATTTATCAATACTCAGGATCGATCTCAACTCACCCCGTTTGGGCTACTGAAAGTTTAAACCAGGGACAGACTTTCATTGAGAGAATCCATCTTTCCTCTAACTGTGTCTGTCTCTGTGTACTTGCATATTTAAAACATGTTGCAGAGAAACCATAACGTCGATTTTACATCACATAACTTCACTCTCTCTCCCCGCTCTCTCTCTCTCTCTCTCTCTCTCTCTCTCTCTCTCTCTCTCTCCTCTCTCTCTCTCTCTCTCTCTCTCTCTCTCTCTCTCTCTCCTCTCTCTCTCTCTCTCTCTCTCTCTCTCTCTCTCTCTCTCTCTCTCCCTCTCTCTCTCTTTCTCTCTCTCTCTCACAGGCGGCCGGCGCTCTCTCTTTCTCTTTGTCACGGTTTAGACACGGTTCTACAAGGCACAGATTCCATCAGAAACGCCTAGGATTCCATCTCAAAGTTAAGATTCATAAATATACTCCCTTTAATCATATGCTGTCTGTTATTTCATTGCGCTATTTATTTAACAGGGTTGCAAATTACACAGCAGCAAAACCAATCGGGATTTGGTTTGGAATCGAGCCATCTCAATCTCAGTAGTTTTGGTGGGACCGGAGAGTACTTTGCCTGGACTTCGGCAGCCAAAGAAACCGTGTGGCGGGATCAGTATATATACGTTTCTAAATACCACGAGATGCATTCTCTTGCTGGGAAACTCAATAAATCCCTAATAGAAAAATAACCACGATAGAATCAACGAAAGACAGCATCCACAGTCGTTCAAACGGTCAGAGTAAGATCAGTCTCGTCTGAGCTCTCTCCTTAACAAGACGCCTTCGGGAAGGGCGCTCACTGGAAGTTTTTCTCGATATCATGACTGATTTATTGTCCTTCTTAATCCCATTGTCTTCCCTTCTCCCCGGAACATTTGAAAACCTTTGCCATTGGCAACTTTGCTGTCTCCGCTTTAAACAAAAGGTCATGCGGACTGATTTCAATCTATTTCACCACGTGGTTATATTCTATGTAACAGTATCGTGCACAATCTAGGTTTGTTTTATAAGAGGTTGAAAGACATCCCAGAACCATCCACACTGGTGAGCTGAAAGATGAACCGATACTTGTCCCAGCTGACATTCCATCAACCTCACCCTCACATCAATTTACCAGCAGCCCTCCCAAGCTGAGTGAGGTGGATGAGGCAGTGAAGATGGCAAGGTCGGTATCAGCGCCAGGCACTAACGGTGTTCCATATTGCGTCAACTAATAAGCCCCGGATGTTCTGAAGTTTCTCTGGAGAAACATGAGAGCTGCGTGGGATTAGCAAGCGATCCCCAAAGCCTGGGGAAGAGCGGGTGGAATTCTGATCCGAAAAGAAAAGTATTCGTCCGCCATACAACATTTGCGCTAAATAAACATTCTGAACATAGAAGGCGAGATCTTTTTCAGCATTTTGGCGCAAGGACTTACGAAGTATCTGAAACAAACAAATTTCATTGATACGTCAATCCAAAAGGGTGACATAGCAGGCTTCTCGGGACACCTTGAACATACCAGCGTCATATGGCATCAAATCCACATGGCTAAGAAAGAAGGAAAGGATCTGCATGTCTTGTTCCTCGACCGGGCCAACGCCTGTGGAGCAGTTCCTCATTCCCTACTGTGGACTGCTTTTGAATTCTTTCAGATGCCTGCATAGTAACAAATCTGGTAAAACACTGCTTCTGGGAATTGCAAGTTTGTCTCACAACATCAGATTTCGCCACAGCTTGGCAGCCAGTGGAAGTAAGCAGCATGGCGGGGTGCACCATCTCCCCACTGGCCTACACTGAAGCAATCGAGCTCATTATCAGAGCATCAAAATGAGATACAGGAGGAAAACGACTACAGTTTGATCAAGGGTTAACACCGATATGAACCTTTAATGACGATATAACAATACTGACGAAACTGTCCCCTGGAAAAGCTTCTTCAAAACATCACATGGGCGGGGATGAAGATCAAGCCCTGCAAGTGAGAAGCATCTCCATTGTCAAAGGTCAAGTCACGGATCAAAGATTTCATATTGACGGAACACCTGTCCCACCTGTTTCAGAAATGCCAGTGAAGAGCTTGGGTCGATGGTATGATGTTAAGCTCAAGGACACAGAGCAGTTTAAACAACTCAAAAAGGACACTATCATCTACATAGCTCGCGTCCAGAGGACCTGGCTGCCAGGAAAACTCAAGCTGTGGTGCTTCCAGTTCAGCGGACTCCCAAGACTCATGTGGCCTTTCGCAGTGTATGAAATTCCCATGACAAGGTGGAAAAGCTCGAAAGAGTGATCAGCACACATTTGAAGCAGTGGCTTGGACTTCCACGATGCTTAAGTCCTGTTGGACTGTACGGGAATGGCAGATTCGAATTACCAATTGCATGTCTTGTGGTAGAATTTAAATGCACCAAAGCAAGGATGGTCATGACCCTCACTGAATCTGAAGATATTGTTATTCGATCGCCTGCTCGCCGTGTGGCTACTGGGAGGATGTGGACTCCCATCTGAAGCCGTTCAGAGTGCTATGTCTGCTCTTCGCTTCAGGGACGTGGGTGGCCAAGTCCGGCTTTGGAGAGCCGGACTTGGGATCGTCCCAGAGTATCCTTAATGGAACAGGACAACATCAGTTCAGAAGAGACGACTCGTGGTGGAGGAATGAGAAGACAGGGGCAGGCAGAGCGACACGCCAGGACGCTCTAAGTGGCCAAGCAGGACCGATGCTCTAATTGAGAGATCCTGGAAAACAGGAAATTCAGCTTGCGTAGCATCTGGGGGATGGAGGAATTTAGGCTAAGTTTTGTTATCAGAGCAAATTATAACCTCCTACTCACACCCCAGAACCTGAACCAGGTGGGGGATTCGTGGCTACATCTACGACCAGTCTATTGATGAAGATGGGGGTGAGGGGTTATTTACCCCAACAAGCAATCAAGTCCCTGTCAAATGCAGCTGGAGAAAGCAGTAACTGGATTTGGATTAAAAGGAAAGACAACAACTGGGCTGCAAGATTAAGACAGGTGGGTATGGAACCGAGGGGTGTGTACCTGGGACGCCAGGTAGCAACTTTGCACCCTCTGGAGACGTCGTGGGCTTATCAAAGAAACGTCGAAGGAGGAGTGTGCCCACATGATTACTACGCTGAGGTACCTACCCTCCTTGTCAGCACTCCAAGCCCATCGCCCACTTTCAGATTGCCGACTTATCATTGGGATTGAAATATCAGGTCCTATTAGCTCTACCAGCTGGGTGGCCTGCGAAATAGAGACAGAGAGAGAAAAACATCTTCACACTGTTTCACTGTGTCTCGACACCAATGAACCGATTGCCAATGACCCAGAGAAAGTATCGCATTCGGCCAACGTATACAATTTATACCCTGTTCATGTTTAATGCTCTTTCACTTTCCTCTTTTAATTCAGCATATAATGGTGTTTGTCAAACATTGATTTCTGTATGTTATCTGAGTTCGCAATAGCTTTATCTATTGAATAATTTGTTGTTCTTTGTCTGTCCTGTGTTACTATATCCGGACACTTATTATGGATTGTCCCTTCTGGAGTACCTGATCAATTGGCATATAATTTGTAGGAATCTGACACTTGTATTTATGATAAGTTATTGTGTCTTCTGTGCTTCTCAGCAGCTGGTGAAACCTCATGTCCGGACATAGACAAGCGGGCTCTTCTCATTTGTTTAGAACTTTCAGACTGTCCTGGTGGTGTTTAGAATTGTGGCCTCTGGAGATGTCCATAAACATTACTGTGTAGGTCCTTTTCTGATTGGACGGCGGAGATTAGAGAAGTTCCGCAGTAATCAATGTTGAGACCGTTTCTTATCGCGTTATACATCAATGATTTGGGTGAAGGATTTGATTGCTTTGTGACAGGGTTTCAGACCCAGGCGAAGGTACATGGAATGGCATGGAGAGCTGAGGATGCAGGGTGCTTGCAGAAGGAATTAGACAGACTGGAGAAGAGACATAGAATTATGAAGGAATTTAATATAGAGAAGTGCCCAGTGTTACCCTTTGAAAGAGGGAATAAATTCGTGGACTATTTCGTAAATGGGAAGAACATTTGAATTGAAAATCAGATTGGCAGAGCCACAGGAAAATCTCCAGATTGAGTCAGTGGTGAGGAGCTAAAATGCATGTTCCAATCCATTTTTAGTAGACTGGTATATGAATGCGTGCAGGGTGGCGAGCCGGCAGCGTGTTGGTCGCGCTGTGGTGATCGGATACTCCCTGTCGTAGCCGGACTATTATAGAAAACGGGATAATATTGAAAGAAACGGAAGTGCAGAGCATTTTTGGAAGATTCCCAACAGGAAAATTTGCAGAAAGTTGAGGAAGCCAAATGCAATGTTAGCATCATTTCCAGACGACTGGGATATAAAAACAACTCTTTAGCAACCTACTAATCTGTATACTCTTCCAGCTTCCTGCCTCAGAAGCACGTAGCACGGGCAGCAATTCCTGGAGTGTCCTGCCTTTTCACTTCTCTCTTAACTCGCTGATCTGGCAGAGCAGTACTTCATCACTCATCGCACCCATGTCATTGGTAACTCAATGGATCACGATTTCAAGCTGCTCACTCTCCCAGTTAAGAATGCTGAGGACTCATTCGGAGATATCCCCGACATTGTCGCCGACAGAAGCACCAGTCCGCACCACTAACGAATATCCTATCATGACAACGTGATACTCACCCTGCCGCCCCATCCACCCCACACGCACAGACACCGCTAAACTCCTACTTCCCTTCTGAGGCACTGATGCAATCTAAGTGCCTGAGAACCTAACACTGTGACTGAACACTGTTAGGTGATTCTTCCGCTCCTCCCCCCACCAAACTCCGCGACGGTATCGAAAACGTTGAAGGAGATCGTCACATGGGAACTCTTTCCTGGCTCCTTCAGCTATTTCTCCTTCCTGGCTGTCAAACTGTCTCCTCTGCCTTGTGCCCTGGGTGTAACTCCCTCTCTATATGTCTTGTCTATCATTACTTCAGCCTCCCGAATGATCTGGAGCTCGTCCAGTTCAGCCTTTACCTCCTTAACGCGGATTGTCAGAAGCTGAGCTGAACGCAGCTCTCACCTTCTCTGTGCCTTCCCTGATCCCGCAATGGGAGCATTCAACTATCCTGCCTGCCTCCTTTCTTATCTTATCTGATCGGATATAACGAAGGGAAAGGAAAAAAGTTCTTGGCCAAGTGCTTTTCTTTTCTTTGCCTACTTTGACTGAAGCCTCCCTGATCTGACGCCTCGGCGAGCAGAAGCCTGAAGATCACCTGCTTGACTGTCCATTCAGACGATGGCTACTGCAGTTCACCCTGGCTTCCTCCTGCTGATCAAACGGAAACGCCGCCTGGACCCTTATTAAAGCTGTTTTTCACTGTAAGGATCCTCTGTCGTTTTTTTATACCCGTGCTAGGAGAAGTCCTCTCCTCCAAGATCACTCGAGGTCCAGATTGGCGGCTGGTTCTACGCCCTCTTATGGAAAATCATTATTTTGCAAATATCGAACTCGACATCATTGTCAATCTACCTGTGCAACTGTAATTTCTAAGAACTATCAATGCAATAATCATGTTTAATCTGTTTATATCATGTTATTGTTTATTTGTTTGTTTTTATTTGCTCCGTGTACCTTATAATGTTATAATAGTTGACTTCAATCTACATATTGAGGAAGAGGATTTCTTGGAACGTATCGGGATGGTTTTCTCAACCAACATGTCGAGGAACCAACTAGAGAGCAGGTCATTCTAGATTGGATATTGAGCAATGAGGAAGGGTGAGTTAGCAATCTTGTCGTGCGAGGCCCCTTGGGTAAGAGTGGCCATAATATGGTGGAATTCTTCATTAAGATGGAGAGTGACATAGTTAATTCAGAAACAAAGGTTCTGAACTTAAAGAAGGATAACTTTGAAGGTAAGATACGTGAATTAGCTAAGATAGACAGGCAAACTATACTTAAAGGGTTGACAGTGGATATGCAATGGCAAGCACTTAAAGATCGCATGGATAAACTACAACAGTTGTTCATCCCAGTTTGGCAAAAGAATAAACCGGGGAAGCTAATGCACCCGTGGCTGACAAGGGAAATTACGGATAGTATCAAGTCCAAAGAAGAAACAAATAAATTAGTAAAAAAAAAAAGCGGCACACCTGAGGACTGGGATAAATTCAGAGACCAGCAGAGGAGGACAAAGGGCTTAATTATTAAATGGAAAAAATATTATGACAGAAAGCTGACAGGGAACATAAAGGTGACTGTAAAAGCTTTTATAGATACGTGAAAAGAAAAAGATTGGTCAGGACAAATGTAGGTCCTTTACAATCAGAAGCAGGTGAATTGATCATTGGAAACAAAGACATGGCATACCAATTAAATAACTACTTTGGTTCCGTCTTCACTAAGGAGGACATAAATAATCTTCCGGAAATAGTAAGGGACCGAGGGTCTAGTGATATTGAGGAACTGTGGGAAATACATGCTAGTCGTGAAGTGAAGTTAGGTAAATTGAAGGGATTAAAGGAAGATAAATCCCCAGGGCCAGATGGTCTGCATCCCAGAGTGCTAAAGGAAGTAGCCCAATAAATAATGGATGCATTAGTGATATTTTTTCAAAACTCCTTAGATTCTGCATTAGTTCTTGAGGATTGGAGGGTGGCTAATGTAAAACCACCTTTTTTAAAAAAGGATGGAGAGAGAAACCGTGGAATTATAGACCGGTTAGTCTGATTTCGGTGGTGGGGAAAATGCTAGAGTCGGTTATCAAAGATGTGACAACAGCACATTTGGAAAGAGGTGAAATCATCGGACAAAGTCAGCATGGATTTGTGAAAGGAAAATCATGTCTGACGAATCTTACAGAATGTTTTGAAGATGTAACTAGTAGAGTGGATAGGGGAGAGCCAGTGGATGTAGTATATTTAGATTTTCAAAAGGCTTTTGATAAGGTCCCACACAGGAGATTAGTGTGCAAACTTAAAGCACACGGTACTGGATGTATGGTATTGATGTGGATAGAGAATTGGTTGCACACAGGAAGCAAATAGTGGGAGTAAACGGGATCTTTTCAGAATGGCAGGCAATGACAAGTGGGGGACCGAAAGGCTCAGTGCAGGGACCCCAGTGGTTTACAATATGTATTAATGATTTAGACGAGGGAATTAAATGCACCTCACCTTGCGGATGACACGAAGCTGGGCGGCGGTGTTAGCTGTGAGGAGGATGCTAACAGGATGCAGGGTGATTTGGATAGGTTAGGTGAGTGGACAAATTCAGGGCAGATGCAAATTAATGTGGATAAATGTGAGCTTATCCACTTTGATTGCAAGAACAGGAAAACAGATTATTATCTGAACCGTGGCCGATTAGGAAAAGGTGAGATGCAACGAGACCTGGGTGTCATTGTACACCAGTCATTGAACGTGGACATGCAGGTACAGCAGGCGGTGAAAAAGGCAAATTGTATGTTGGCATTTATAGCAAAAGGATTTGAGTAAAGAATCAGGGAGGTTCTACTGCAGTTGTACAAGGCCATGGTGAGACCGCACCTAGAATATTGTGGGCAGTTTTGGTCCCCAAATCTGAGGAAAGGCATTCTTGCCATAGAGGGAGTACAGAAAAGGTTCACCAGATTGATTCCTAGGATGGCAGGACTTTCATATGAAGAAAGACTGGATCGACTAGGCTTCTACTGTCTGGAATTTAGAAGATTGCGGGGGCATCTTATTGAATCGTATAAAATTCTAAAGGTATTGGACAGGCTAGATGAAGGAAGATTGTGTCCTATGTTGGGGCAGTCCAGAACGAGAGGTCACAGTTTAAGGATAAAGGGGAAGCCTTTTAGGACCGAGATGAGGAAAAACTTCTTCAAACAGAGAGTGGTGAATCTGTGGAATTCTCTGCCACATGAAACAGTTGACGCCGGTCAATTGGCTATATTTAAGAGGAAGTTAGATATGGCCCTTGTGGCTAAAAGGCTCAGAGGCTATGGAGAGAAAGCAGGTACAGGGTTCTGAGTTGAATGATCAGCCATGATCATACTGAATGGCGGTGCAGGATCGAAGGGCCGAATGCACCTATTTTCTATGTTTCTATGTTTCCTTTCCAGATTGGTTGTATATCAATGTCCAGCTGTGTGTCAATAAGGTTCTCAATTTTGTGCCAATTTACAGAGACGACACGCATCCGTGGAGAGCAGATTGCAGGGATTATTAGATACACGACCAATATGCTTTTGAAACGCTTCTCTGACTGTTTGCAAATAAAGGGTTAACTGCACCTGTCATTCCGTAGAACCTAATTAAGCGAGTGTCCGTGGGGATTGTCGACGTCACCGCGGAGGTGTGGCTACTGCCGAACTGTTCTATTGATATGTCCCCCTCTCAACGCCAGTCTGAGTCAGAGACGCCAGTCTACGCGATCAGAGACAAGCGGGCTCCAGGTAGAGAGAGGACAGAGGCTGGATCGGGAACAGGATCTGGAGTCTTCCCGCAATGGATCAGCAAAATACATCACGTAACGCTGCGGCATCTTTAAGGAATATTGACCTGGCGTATCAATATCTGGATAAAAATCCTAAAGGAATACCTACCGTTGGATTTTCGAATCTATCAGGCGCTTAGTACCGTCAAAATGATTTATTATCCTATACTCGCCATTGTAGCTGTCCCTGGTAAGAGTCTCGTCTCTTCCTCCTGAATAACGTTGAAAAATATAAGCTTCTCTTTAATACCTGTTCTCTAACGACGCACTAATTGCATGGCAGGAGTCTCAAACCGGTACCGCTTCAGTAACACTGGCTGAGTGAATTACGAAAGTTCTCTCTCCAGCTTTGGGGCTGTCAGCGTCCCGGTTACCTTTCTGTCTGGCAAACGTTATCTGTGTCTCTTTTCCTGTCAAACACTGCCATCAAGTGGCCTCTCATGCAACTTCACTCACAGAGAAGCAAGTTCGAGCGCACACAAGCTCTCCGCACAGTGCGCACCCTCCAATCCAGGCAGTATTCTGGTGAATTACATCTGCATCCTCTGTGAAACATACACATGCTTCCGGTACTTTATGCTGGTTTGCAGCAGCAGCAGCAGCATGCTAACAAGAAAGCAAAAGGGATATTGGCCGTCATTGCTAGATGCGGGAATTTAAGAACAGGTTGCACAAGGTACTGGTGAGGCAGCAGCTGGAGTACTGCGTCCGGGACTCGTCTCCGGACTTGAGAAGCAATTTACTGGCGTTGTAGTCGTTTCCCCATTTTGATTCCAGACATGAGGTGGCGAGACTATAAGGAAAGGTTGAGTCGCCTCGGACTGCGCACACTGGAATTCAGAAGGATCAGAGACGATCTTTTTAGCAACATGTAAAAATACTAAAGGGATAGTTAAGACAAGGACAGGAAGGTCGTTTCCACAGGTAGGTGAGACTAGATCTAGGGAACATAGACTGCAGTTTCTGGGGAGTGAATTTCGTACGGAGATGAATTCGCCCATTCGGCTACTAATTCTTCTGCTCTAATGTTCTCTCGTGTTTACAGATGAAGGAAGTTGAATTTCTGTTGCCATGATACTTGGCACTTAATCACTTATCCTACTCCTGACGCCAAAGATCAGAATACATTCCAGCCATCCATTGATATCACTGCGTAGCCCATAGGGCTCAGGAGTTGAATTCAGACATTCGAGCACCGAGGCCTCTCCGCCATTCCAACACAGCTGATTTATTACCCCTCTCAACCACCTTCTGGCGGCTATTCTCCATATCCATTGACGCCCCGACGAATCAGGGGTATATCACTCTCTGCTACAAATTTTGGCAGCGAACTGACTCCCATAGCGGTCTGTGCCGAGAAAGTCCACATATTCAGCAGATTCTGTCTAAACAAATTTCCATCTACCTCTGTTCTAAAGTGATGTCGTTCTATTGGGAATATTCATCCTCCAGTTGAAGACTCCACATCTACAGAAGCTATCGTCTCCACGTCCACGAAATCCGACCTTGCAAAATTCGATAGGTTTCAATGAGATTCCACTAATTGTTCTGAACTTCCTCACTACCCATTTAATAATAGCTCTCCATAATCTCCTTAGTAGAAGCATTGCTTCAATGTCCACCTCCGGTGTCGGAAATGCAATCGATTAAAATAGTTGATTTCAGAGAATCTTTCCATCCAAGTCTGTGTTAATGGTTTTATTTCCCTCCGCATAGTGAACGTGGTGACAATCGTCATCCTGTCGCGAGGAAAGTGCGGTCTCTCCATAGGCGTCACAAGGTACCTGGTTGCCATGGTAACAGCGGATCTACTGGTCGTTCTCTTCGATCTGGTATTGAACAAGATTCCGTTGAGTTACATGCCACTGGAGGTTTTCCTCTGGTCGGATCGTGTTCCCGTGTGTAATATCCACGCGGTCATGCTCTACACTGTCACGGACTGTTCTGTCTGGTTCACCGTCACTTTCACCTTTGATCGATTTGTCGCCATTTGTTTTCAGAAGCTAAAACGAAAATGCTGCAGCGGGAGAGCGGCGGCTCTGGTTCTGGGGACAGTGACTGTGCTGAGCTGCCTAAAGAACATTTCCTGGTACTTTTTGCTCGATGGGTCATATTCCATGTCACTCTGGTTCATGCTCTGTTTACGTTCATTCCGTTTACTCCTATCTCTGGAGACAACATTTCTGCTGATTCATTCCCTCCTCACCCCAATATTCCCCTTTATCTTGATTCTCCTGTTAAACAGTTTAACTATCAGACACGTCTTAGTGGCCAGCCGAGCCCGGAGGAGACTCCGTGGTTCGTGCGATGGCGAGACGCACGCCGACCCGGAGATGAAGAACCGCAGGCAATCGCTCCTGTTAATGCTGGTGATGTCTGGGAATTTCATCCTGCTGTGGGCGCTGCTGACGGTGTATTCCGTATGGGATAACGTGTTTCCTTACATTAACGTTTCTCCCCCGGATAGTCCGCGTGAACTGGGTTACATGCTTCAACTGCTGAGCTGCTGTACCAACACGGCTCTTTACGCCGTGGCCCAGACCAGGTTCAGGGTACAGTTCAAGGAGACGGTGAAATCACCCTACTATCTTATGATAAAGTTCACTCGGCGTTGTCAGGAGAGCATTAATCCTCAGTGACGCCTCCAAATACCCCACGTGCAGTCCACTGGGGCTGTGGCCGGCCGCGAGTAGCTCCCGCACTTCATCCCTCCATGCAACAACAGGAAAAAGCATTGTCCCAGGCTGCCTGCACTCTGCTCCTCCCAGATTAATTTCTTCATGGGTTCCCTGTAATGTCTCCCTCAGTTCCAGTTCAAGTGGGTGATTCTACCCTTATTTGCATGCGACGCCTTAACATCACCATAGCGATACGACTGTTGTGCCCTGCCGTTTTCCATTAGGCCGAATGCCTGCTCAGGTCCGCCGGATGCAGCTCCTTCTCTTTCCACTAACGAGGAATGTTGGTTCCAAGAGCTCCTGCCTTCGAAGCGTTCAGGAAGACTGGTTATCCTGAACAGAGTTGAAGTCTCCGCTTTCAGCAATAGAACACACCTGGAGTCTGATTTTGCTGTTAACAATCACTATTTTGTTAGTAACTATTTAATACAATAATTTAAACCAGGTAAACCGAGGGTTAGCAGTATTATGCATAATTAGGTGCGTAAAAAAATAAAGTTCCCAAACATTCAAAACTCAAGTGGCAAGTGTTAGTCTTATGATGGTATGCAAGAAATTTCTGTTCAATTTAAATGCACATAAATTGAAGTGAGGGAGAGATATTTGTAATCCAAACAAACAGGTGTCATCGATATTCTCGTTGTTCTCTGAATGCTCAGACGAAACATCGCTTACAGTAGCTTATCACAAGTCTGACGTCTTCAAGGGTTCCACCATCCAGGCAAGGGTGGACACGCCGTTATATTCCACAAGGTTACCACAATCACACACGTGATAGCTACATACCCGTATCCACGACCTACGAAATATCTCCAGCAGTGATTTTCCAGAGGGGTGCCTTACTTCAGTGAACTACCACACCCAGTCAAAGTGTAAACACACACGTGGTATTCACAAAGCTTTTCCCCTCACCAGAGAACCACTCCTGCGGATTAACTCTGTGACAACCACACTTTCGTATCCGAATGGAAACGAACTCATCCTCACTGGCTGCTTGGAGACAGAGTACAAATAGTGATCTCTTTGTCACAAGGTTTCTACTCTTTGAAACCTTCCCCTCCTCTCCTCTCTGCAACCTTCTTCTACTTCCAGCGACTTGTGAGTGTCATTCAATAATACTCTGGATCGATCTCAACTCAACCATTTCGGCTACTGAATGTTTACACCAGCGGTGTACTCACTGGTGTCTCCCATTGAACAAATTGATCTTGACTCTGGCAGTCTGCTCTATGTCCTTGTATATGCGAAAACAAGGCACAGGAAAATGTAAACATTCATGGTCCACCAAATGACGCCACCACACTCACCATTGCAATGTAGCAAATTTTGGAGTCTGCAGAAATCCGGCAGTATCTCAACGTCAATCTTAATTCTCTCGGCCTTTTTGAAGTGACAGTCCACAGGAAGAATGAGCCCTGGGGGTATATAACAGTCGAAACACCTGCCCGTGCACAGGTAATTCAGTAACTCTGCTGTGTGGGTCAATCATCTGCAGAAATACAAACGTAGATTTGTATGCCGCCAGCAGGTGGCAGATTCTGATGGAGAGATTTTATGTTGTAACTCAGGAATCTCATTTTCATCACAACGCATAAAGAACAGTCCATAGTTAATGTCCGACAGTGAATCCTCTGGGATTTGTGATATATATAAAACAGATTAGGATGTCTGCAAATAGGGAAATTAATAATCTTGCAGATGACACAAAACTATTTATTTGCAACCATATATAAAGCTTCTGGCAATGTTCATGTGGTAGGTTCAAACGCCCTCTAAAGGGCAAGACGTTTACACAGAGAGTCGTGGGTACATGGGATGCACTTCATGTTGTGGTGTTCGAGGCATAAGGACAAGTGGCCTTTAAAAGATGCCGAAGCAGACAGAGGTCGTTGGGGAAAATGGAAGGATATGCTCATTTTAAAAGCAGAAATGATTAGTTAGCAATTATAGAAACACAGAAAATCTACAACACATTGCAGGAACTTCGGACCACAATTTTTTGCCGCGCTTTACTTTATTAATTTATTATTTACTTTATTAATTAGCTAGTGTTACCAATAAGACTCTTTTTTTTTAATCTACATGTGCCTATCCAGGAGTATCTTAAAAACCCAATCGTATCTGCCTGCACCACCGTCACCGGCAGGTCATTACACGTAAGCACCAATCTCTGCGTTGAAAATATAACCTGACATCTCCACTACCACCTACCAGCGGCTTAAAACTGTACCCACTCCAGATAGCTATTTCAACCCTGGGATAAAGTATCTGACTATCCACATGATCAATGTATCTCATCAACTTATACAGCTCTATAAGGTCAACACTCATCCTCCGTCACTCCAAGGAGAAAAGATCTATTCTCGTAAGGCATGCTACCCAATTCAGGCAACATACATGCAAATCTGCTCTACACACTATCTATGTTTTCCACATCCTTCTTGTTTTGAGGCGACTAAATTTGAGCACAGTACTACAAGTGGGGTTGACCAGTGTCCTGTATAGCTGCAACGAAACCTCTCGCCTCTTGAACACAATCCCACGACTAATGACGGCGAAAGCTCCATACGCCTTCTTAACCACAGAGTCAACGTGCGCAGCTAATTTGAGCGTCCTATGGACTCGGACCACAGGATCCTTCTGAACCTTGAAACTGCCAAGGATCTTGCCAATAATACTATATTCTGCCATTATATTTGAGCTACCAAAATGAACCACTTCACACTTATCTGGGTTGAACACCAGCTGCCACTACTCTGCCCAGGTTTCGATCCAATCAATGTCCCGCTGGAACTTCTGACAGCCCTCTACACTATCCAATATACTCCAACCTTTGTGTAATCAGCAGGTTTACTAACCCATACTTCCAGTTCACCGATATGCACGCAGTATATGACCCGTCTACAAACTGTCTTTGCCTTCGGTGTGCAAGCCAGTTCTGGATACTCAAAGCAATGTCCCCTTGGATCCCATGCCTCCGTACTTTCTCAACAAGCCTTGCATTGGGTACCTTTTTAAATGCCTTGCTGAAATCCATATACACTACATCTACTGCTCTTCCTTCACCTCCATGTTTAGTCAAATCGGCGAAACATTCAATTACTGATGTAATGTATGACCTGCCCTGGTCAAAGCCATGCTGACTATTCCTAATCATATTATACCTATCGAAATGTTCATACATCCTGCCTCTCACGATCGTCTTCATTAACTTACCAACCACTGAAGTAAGTCTCACTGGTCTGTAGTTCCCTGCGCTATCTCTGCCCCCTTTCTTGAATAATGTAACAACATCCGCAAACCGCCAGTCCTACGGAATCTCTCGCGCCGCAACTGATGATGCAAAGATCATCGTCAGAGGCTCAGCAATCTCCACCCTTATCTCCTGCAGTTACCTGGGATAGGTCTCATCCGGTGCCGGCGACTGATCCAACCTGATACTTTCTAAAACTCCAGCACCATCTTTCCTAATATGTAGATCCTCAAGTTTTTCAGTTAGCTGTAAGTCATCACTACAGTCACCCAGAACCTACTCCACAGTGAATACTGAAATAAGGAATGCATTAGGTGCCTCTCCTATTTCTTCCGCTTCCATACACACTTTTCCACTGTTACACGTGATAGGGCTTATGCTTTCAGGTCTTATCCTCTTGCTCTTCACATACTTGTAGAAACAATTGTGGTTTTCTTTCATCCTGCCCGCCAAGTCCTTCTCATGACATCTTTTGTCTCAACTAATATCCTTTTTAAGCTCCTCCTGTTAGTCTTTTAGAATCGCCTAGATCTCTAACATTACATAGCTCTCTGAAATTTTTGAAAACATTTTTTTTTTATTGACTGGCTTTATTGCAGTCTTTGCACAACACGGTTCCTGTACCCTACCACGACTTCCCTGTCTCATTGGAACGTTCGTATCCAGTGGTGCGCGCAAATATACGCCGAACATTTGACACATTTCGTCCATTCAATTCACTGAGAAAATCTGTTCCCAATTTAAGCTTCGAATCTCGTCCCTGATAGCCTCGGAATTCTTCTTCCTCCAATTAAACGCTTTTCTAACTTGTCTGTTCCTATCTCTCTCCAATGCCATTGAAAAGGAGGTAGAATTATGATCACTGTCTCCAAAATGCTCTGCCACTGAGAGATCTGATACTCGACCAGTTTTCTTTCCCAATACCAAACCAGGTACAGTCTCCCCTCTTGTAGGCTCATCTACACATTTTATCAAGAAACCTTCATGAACACATCTAGCAAACTCAATCCCATCTAATCCCTCCATCTAGGGAGCTGCAATCGATATTTGGGAAATTAAAATCTCCCATCACGGCAATTCTGCTATTATTACACATTTCCAGGATATCTTTCCCTATCTGCGCCTCGATATCCCTGTTACTATTGTGCGGCCTATAAAAAAATCACCCAGTAAAGTTGTTGACCATTCCTGTTGCAAAACCTAACCCTCAGAGACCTGTAGATAATCCCACCATTACGCCCACCTTTTCTGCAGCCGTGACACACTCTCTGATCAACAGTGTCACGCCCACTCCTCTTTTGCTTCCCCCCTGTCCCTGGCCTCCCAAGTCCCTGTAATAGTCATAGCTCCAAGTACTGATCCACGCTGTAAGCTCATCCGCTTTCTTCACAATACTCCTTGCGTTAAAATGGACTCATCTCAATCTGTCGGTGTGAGCACGTCCCTTCTCTATCACATGCCTATCCTCCCTCTTACACTATTTACATGTTTTCTCTTTTTGTAAGCCAATCTCCTCTTCCTCAGTCTATTCCGTTCGGTTTCCACCACCTAGCAATTCTACTTGAAACTCTCCTCATTAGCCTCAGCAAACCGCCCCACCAGGCGGTTATTGGTCACCCAAGGTTTCAGTTGCAACAGTCCTTTTGGCACAGGTCATACCTTCTCCTAAAGTGGACTCAATGGTCCAAAAATGTCCACTGCTTCAATCCCTCAGTCAGACATTTATCCTCCACCTGATTCTATTCCTATCTTCACCGTTTCGTGATAAATCAATGATCCCGAGATTACTACAATTGCGGTCCTGTTTCTTAACATCCTTCCTGACACCCTGTAATATTTTTTTCGGGACCTTTCCTTTTTCCTACCAATGACATTAGTTTCAATATGGAGCACGACCTCTGGTTATTCTCCCTCCTGCTGTAGGATATCTTAGACACGATCGTAAACAGCCCGGAACCTAGCACCTGGGAAGCAAACTACCATCCCAGTTTCTTTCCTGCGTCCGCAGAATCGCCTGTCCAAACCCTAATTATAGAGACCGCTATCACTACTGCCTTCCCCTTCTTTTCCCTATTCTTTTGAGCCACAGGTCCTGACTCTGAGCCAGTGGCACGGCCACTGTTGCTTCCCACAGGAAGTCTGTCCTACCAACATCAGTACTTCAATTGGTGTACTTATTATCAAGAGGCACCACAGATGGGACACTCTCTATTACCTGACTCTTCCCTTTCCCTCCCGTGATTGTGACCCACTTGTCTGTCTCCCGTAGCCACGGTGCGGCCTCCTGCCTGTAACTCCTTTCTTTGGCCTCCTCGCTCTCCCTGACTATCCGAACGTCATCGAGCTGCAGTTCGACACATCGGGTCCAGATATGGCCGTCCAGGAATCTGGGAGATTTCAGGACCTCGAACATCTGACACCAAGCACAGAATACCGGCCTCACACACATTTATTCTTTCCGCCACTGACAACGGCACACTTACCTCACCGTTCCAGACTGCCTGATTGGAGGTTGTTTGGGCCGTCGTGCTAAAGGTTGGTCTCATTTCTGATATGACTGTCAAGGCTACACGTTGTATCGGAACAATTGGAAGGTCTTTAGATTCAATGCCGTGGCTCTGCAGGTAAAGAATAGCATCAGCTCAGTAAAAACATACGACATCGGATCGTAATCTGTGGAATCATTGTGGGTTGTTTTAAGAAACTGACAGGGTAAAAGGATCCTCATTGGAGGTATATGCAGGCTTCTCAAGAGAGCTAGATTACAGCACACAGGTGGCCGATGTTATGATAGCCATGGGATTGTTCTACATGCAGCTCGATTGGGTTGGTTTGTTTTTACAGTCTGTCCGTAACCCGACTTGTGGATCAGCTATACCTGATTGGGTGCTATGTAATGAATCAGAAATGATTAGGGAGCTTAAGGTAAACGAACATTTGGGAAGCAGTCATTACAATCCAGTTGAGTTCAATTTCAAATATGATAGGGAAAATTAAACTCCGACGCAGCAGTATTTCAGTGGAGTGAAGGATATTACTGTGTTACGAGTAACGTCTTGGCCAAATAAAAAATGAAGGAGACGCTGTCAGAATTGACTGCAGGGCAGAGAGGCGGTGAAGTTCTGGTAAACCAGAGCAATGTGCAGAATGCATGCATTGTAAAAACAAATAAATACTCAAATGACAAATTAGCACAGTCGTGGAAAAACGTAAAAACAAACGAGAAAGCCTATGAAAAGGCAAGAACAACTGGGAAAATAGCGTATTTGGGAAGCTTTTAAGATGAAATATGAAAACAAGATAGTGAAACATATCAAGGTGGGTAGAAAAATCGTTTCCAATTACACAGAATTCAAAGAGAAATAAGAGTCGATTTAAGCCGGCTAGAAAATGTGGCAGGAGAAATAATAATGGGGAAAAAAGAGATGACAGATGAAATACATAAGTATGTTGCATTAATCGTCTCTGCTGAAGATACTAGCAGTATGTCTGATGTTGTAGGGTGTGAAGGAACAGGAGTGGGTGAAGTTATTCTCACAAGAAAGAAGTTATTCATAAAGCTGAAAGACCAACGGATACATCATTCACCCAGACCAGAAGAACTACACATTATGCTTCTCAGAGAGTGATCGGTAGAGATTGTGGAACATCAGCAATGATCTTTCTAAAATTATTGGGCTGTCTCATGGTGCCGGGGCAGAACAATTGCAAATGCCACTTCGCTCTTTAGGAAAGGAGGAAGATAAAAGAAAGGGAGTTATACACCTGAAAGGATGTTTCCCAAGGTTTGCGTGTCTGAGAGAAAAGGGCTTAGCCTTGGAATATAGAGGCGTCCATTTAAAATAGAGAAGCGGAGAACTTTCAGTCGCCAGAGGTGGTGAATTTGGGGAATCTATTATCACATTCAGCTGTGAAGGCTGTGCCCTTGGGTTTATTTAAGGCAGAGATTTATTATATTTTAGAATACGCAAGTATCTGCTGGGAAGGCAGCTGTGGGAGCCCCGGAGAGAAAACAAGGGATGCGCGTCGTGTTAGAGATGACAGAAGGGCGAACAGGACACAATGTGACCTGCGACAACTTCTTCACATCTCAGGAGCTTGGTCAGACGCTCCTGAAGAAGAAAATCAAAATGGTGGGCACTGTGAGGCGGAACAAGCCTGAGCTGCCACCTGCTGTGATTGCAACAAGGGGGAGAGACTCTGGTCTTCCAAGTTTGCTTTCACCCAAAGTTTGCTTTCACAGTTGTCTCGTAGATGCAAAAAACGAACATGAATGTCATCCTTATGAGCACATCACATAAGGCTGCAGAGGGCAGCGCTCAGGAGGGCAGAAAATCAGCCATCATCCTTAAATACAATGCCAACAAAGGAGGAGTGGACAACCTTGACAAAGTAACAGGCACATACAGCTCATAGAAATATCGACCTACAATGCCTCTGTCATGCGCAGTGAGCTGTACCCTACCTGGAGTGTAAGCAAGAGGCTCTGGAGGTGATTCTTCCCGGCGGAGGTTGGGAAGCTCCTTGTGACTCATTTTATGCAAAGACGACGGCACCTTCCCCGCACAGCAGCCTCAGCACCAGTGGTAAGGGCAGTGCCGCGATCAGAACCCGGCCCTGATCAACAACAAGTCCCACAAGAAGCCAACACAAGGGGGCAGAAGAGATGGAGATGCAACTTCTGCTCTGTCTAAAAGGACTGCAAAACACGGACAGCTTGCTGCAAATGTGGGAAACACATATGCAAGGGTCACACACGCACAATTTCCTAACACTGCTTTGAATGCGAAGAGTTGTGTGAAGATATCATTTTTTGTTTTGTCTGTTTGTCAAATGTTAGTTAATGTATAATTAATAGTTAATAGTTATAACTCTGTATATATATATATTAGGTAAAATAGGACAAGATATTTTGATAGTAGATGCTTTTTCTCCATTAACTTATTCTTTTGTCTAAAATACTCCCCCGCTCTCTGAAACATTCAGTAAGGATTAATAAACCATTTATTAATGTCAGAAATGCTATCTAAACATTCTACAAGGAATTGTGGTTCATAATCTGGTATAGCCACTTGTTATGAGCGGATTCTTGAGCGGGTCAAACTTGAACCGGATCATACTGTGAAGGTATTGAATATTAACAGTATGTAAGGGTTAATTCAGCAGATTGTAGTGTTTTATGTATGTTCTGAGTGCTTGCAATGGCTTTATCTATTGAATAAGTTGTTGTTCTCTGTCTATCCTCTGTTACTATATCCGGGCGGTTATTATGGATTACTGTTCGGTAGTTATATAATTTTTTGCAAAGTGAGTCTTGTATTTATAAGTTGTTGTGACTTTTCTGTTTCTCAGCAGCTGGTGAAACCTCATACCCGGACACAACCAATCACGCTAATTTCTCATTCGCTCGGAACTTTCTGACTATCCTGGTGGTGTTTAATATTGTGGCCTTTTGGAGATGTCAATAAACATTACGGCATAGGTCGTTGGACAGCGGTGATCAGTGCTGTTCCGCATCAATCGTTGTTGAGTCTGCTTCTTATCGCGTTGTACATCAATGATTTGAATGAAGGGTTTGATTGCATGGTGACATTAATCTGCATACTCTTACTTCTTCCTGCCTCACAAGCACGTAGAACGGGCAGCAAATCCCTAAGGTCCTGCCTTTTAACTTTACTCTTAACTCCTGGAACTGGCAGTGCAGTACTTCGTCACACATCGTAAGCATGTCATTGGTAACTCAAACGGCCACGATTTCTGGTTTTTCACTCTTACTGTTAAAAATGCAGAGGACTCGATCTGAGATAAACCTGATGTTGTCGAGACAGAACCACCTGCCCGCCCCACTAACGAATATCTTATCATCACATCGTGACATTCACCATGACGCCCCCCACCTACACATACAGACGCCGCTCAACGCCCATTTCCCCTCTGAGTCACAGAAGCAAACTAAGTGCCTGAGACCCGACCACTGTGACTGTACACTCTTTGGTTATTCTCACCCTCACCCCTACAAATTCGCGACGGTATCTAAAATGTTGGGGGTGATGGTCACATGGGAACTCTGTCCTGGCCCGTTCAGCCGTTTCTCCTACCCGAAGGTCACGCAGTCTCCTGTGGCCTGCGCCTAGGGTGCATATGTCTCTATATGTCCTGTCTATCGCTTCAGCCTCCCGAATGAACTGGATCTCGTCCAGTTCCAACTCCACCTCCTTAAGGTGGATTGTTAGAAGCTGCAGCTGAACGCAACTCTCGCAACTATAATCGTCAGGGCCACTGGACGTCTCCAAGCCTCCCCAGATGCCGCAACAGGAGCTTGTTAACTATCCTGACGGGCATCTCTGTTATCCATCTGATCAGATATGACGAAGGGAAGTGAAACATATCTTAAGCAAGCACTTTTTCTTTTCCATTGCCTACTTCGACTGAAGCCTCCTGGAGTTGACACGTCATCTGCCCCTGCCTGCCTCCTGCTGATCAACCGCAAACGCCGCCTGGGCGCTGGTCAAAACTCTTTTTCACGTTATGGATCCGCTGTCGCTTTTCATTCCTGTGCTGAGTGAAGTCCTCTCCTCCACAATCATCCGGCTTCCGGATTGGCCGCTGGATTGAAGCTCTTTTCTGAATATCATTATTGTGAAATTATCTAACTCGAAATTATTTTCAATACACCTATGTAACGGTATTTTTTTAAGAACGGTATCAATGCAAAAATTATTTTCAATCTGTTTATGTCCTTATTTTGCTGATTTTATTTAGCATTTGCTTCGTTTACCCTTTCCAGCCTGGCTGTATTTCAGTGTCTGATTGTGTGTTAACACGTTTCTCGATTTTGTGTCCGTTTACGGACACGGCACGGATCGGTGGACAGCCCACTGCTGGGATTATTAGATACACTTCCAGTCTGCGTTTGTACTGCGTCTCAGACGGTCTGCAAATAAAGGGTTAATTGCACTAGTCATTCCGTAGAATTTAAGTAAATGATTTTCTGTGGCGATTGACCACGTCACTGCGGAGCTGTGGCTGCAGTTTGCCTGGTCTATTAATGTGTACAGTATCCCTCACAAAGACAGTCTCAGCGAGAGTCTCCAGCGACGCCATAAGAGACCAGCGGATTCCAGATAGAGAGACGACAGAGGCTGGATCCGGAACAGGAATTTGGAGGATTACAGAAATGGTTCTGTAAAATGCATCGCGAGATACTGTGGCATCTGTAATGAATATTTTCTCGGCGTATCAATATATGGTTAAAAATCTGGTGTTTCGACTGTTATATACACCCAGGGTTCATTTATTCGGTACACTGTTACTTTAAAACGCCGAGAGAATGAGACTGACGTTTTGAAACTGTTGGGTTTATACTGACTATAAAAATTGCTGTGTTGCTATGGTAGGAGAGAGGTGGCGTTATTTAATTGACAATGAATGCTTACATTTATTTCTTTTTTTTCTGCAGGTTGTTATGAATATACAAGGACACAGAGACACACAGTCAGAGTCAAGAAGGATTCGGTCAGTGGAAGAGACCAGTGAGTCGGTCGTTGGTTTAGACTTTCAGTAGCCCAAAGGGCTGAGTTGAGATCGATCCAGAGTATTGATAAATGACTATCACAAGTTGCTGCAATTGGAAGAAATTTGCACAGAGGGGAGTAGGGGAAGGCTCAAACATAGGCAACCGAGTGAAAAGATTATCAGTATCTGGAGTCTCTCTCCATGTCGCCCGTGAAGGTAAGGTTGTTTCCATTCGGATACGAAAGTCTGATTGTCACAGAGTAAATCCGCAGGAGTGAGTTCTCCGGTGAGTGGAAAACTTTCGTGATTACCACATGTATGCTTACCCTTTGTCTTGGTGTGGTAGTCAAATGAAGAAAGGCACCCCTGTGGCAAATCTCTGTTGGCGTTATTTCGTACGTCGTGGAACTGAATGAGTAGCTTATTACGTTGGTGGTTCCTTTGAGTATGGTCCCGCTGGTCATTAGCTACTGTTAGTTATGTTTCGTGTGAGGATTTAGAGGACAACGGGAAGATCTACGATACCTTTTTGATTGGATTACAAATACTTCTCTGTCTCTTCAAATTCTGTGGAATTCAAATGAACAGAAGATTCTCAAATACCATCGTCAGACTGTAACTCATGCCACCTGAGCTTGAATAAGTTTGGGAATTTTATTCTTTTACACACTTATACTGCTAATACTGGAAACCATTGGTTTACCTGGTTTAAGTTACTGTATTACGTAGTTGATGATAAAATATATGATTGTTAACAGCAAAACCAGACTCTAGGTGTGTTCCATTGCTGCTCTTCATTTCACAGTGTTGCGTGCAAGTAAGAGGTACTTCCCCCACTGTTGCGTGTACGGAACACGGCCAAGCTGAACATTCATCTAATACCTGAGCAGAAACCATTTTTTTCATTTCTTTTTTCAACCTTTTTATTGATTTTATTTTTCAGAAACAGATCCATAACAGACATAGTAGTACAAAGAGAGTGAGATAACATCGTTGGCATTTAACAATTTGTTAAAAAAACTATCGGTAAAACCAACATTCTAGACCTCGCAAACCCATGATATAAACAAGATACAAAATATATAAAGACAATGAAAAAAAACACAAATGGAAAAATCAAAAACAAAGGAAACTCAACTAAACACAACTAAAACCTAAACTAAAAAAAAGCTGTGATACTATTACAATATATATATATATATATATTAGTATCGACAACTCCGCTCTTCTACTGAAATTAGTGAATAATATAAAGGAAACGGAAAAGGTCAAATTACATTCTATAAAAGTATTGAATAAAATGCCTCCATGTTTCTTCAAACTTAACTGAGGGATTAAAGATACCACCTATTGTTTTCTAAATTTAAAATGGATATGGTTTCAGAAAACCATTCGAATGTAGCTGGAGGATTTATCGCTTTCCAATTCAATAAAATAGATTTTATAGCCATTAAAGTAGCAAATGCAATCAATAGCCGAGCTGCATAGGTCACATCAAATTGAATAAACAAATGGTTAACCCAATAGTTAAACATACATTTCGAATATTGTTACAGTTTCGGGGTTTTTTTGCCTTGGATACATTTATTTATTCAAGCCCTCTAATATCTATTTTTTTTTTCAACCCTCTCTCAAAGATCAAGCATTTGTTGTTTGGAAGACGAAGAGTATAATATGTTTTCGTGATTAATTTTTGGGTGACTGTTTCATGTCTTTTGAACAGTTGTCTAATAAATCTAATTTGCCCAGATCCCACTTTTTTGGAAACATACAGAACAGTGACATTTTTTGATTTAAATACGATCTTACCTTCTTTTCTGATTTCATATCCAATTGATATCATGTAAAATAAATAGGCTTAAACCATTATCAAAGGGTTTAACAGCAATCATTTATGATATGATTATGAATATGCAGCCAAATAGATCCGATAAAATTAAAAATGAATGGGAGAAGGAACTTCAACTTTATTTCCCTTTAGAGAAATGGGAAAAATCAATTAATTAATTTCTCTTCAATTTGAGCTAGACATACGTTGATTCAATTTTGAAGTGGTACATAGGGCTCATATGTCTAAATATAAATTAACTCGTTTTAACTCACATATAAATCCGATTTTGTGATAGATGCCCCTCTGAGTTAGCCTCTCTGACTTCTATGTTTTGGTCTTATCCTCTTTTGGAAAAAATTTGGAAAGATATTTTTGATGCATTCTCTACAGTTTGGCACATTGATTTACAGCCTCCTCCATTACTACAATTTTTGGCTTAAGAATGATTGATCTGCCATCTGCAGCTCGGCGGATGATTGCATTTGCTGCTTTAATGGCTAGAAGATTTATCTTAGTGAATTTGAAATCATTTTACGTTCTCTCCATTTTCTCTATATTCCGAAAAATATTTCCTATTCTCGTATTTCTCTATCGTTCGAGACCGAACTGTCGTATTAGTGTGACACAGTTGTCATTTCTCCGGCCACATTTCC
This sequence comes from Hemitrygon akajei, assembly GCF_048418815.1. Lineage (NCBI taxonomy): Eukaryota > Metazoa > Chordata > Chondrichthyes > Myliobatiformes > Dasyatidae > Hemitrygon > Hemitrygon akajei. The sequence goes on along the minus strand of NW_027331926.1, from coordinate 8,581,139 downwards.
AGCTGTACTTTTGCCAAACTCCCTCATCATGGACAACTCCATCACGTTTGTGTCGTTATCAAGGGTATTTATGAGCCCCGCCCATTTTCATCCAAGTCAACCGCCAGAACATTTCCAACAATTGTCCCATGTAGAATGGCGGCCCTCCACCACTGCCCTCTGTACTCTATTTAAAGCCCTACTATCCATTGCAACTCAGTCTCATGTTTCAACCTACCGGGAGCAGTCCTTCTCAAAAGTCTTACTTCCAGTCAACACACAACTTTGGTGCCTTGGCTGGCGCAATTCTAATCGGACAATTTACAATGATCGATTAATCTATCATTAACCAAAGGTGTTTGGTCCGTGGGTGGAATCAGGAATACGCGGAGACACACCGATGGTAACGCTTTAGAGACAGCGGCGGGAAAGGACTAGAACGGCGGATAATCAACCGGAGAAGAAGAAAGACCAAGCTGCGGAAATCAATCAATAAATAGACATCACGTCCCCTTTCCTCTGCAGGGATTACCATGATTTATTTATTTATTTTTTTTTGCTTACCAATGATTGATCTGCCCTCTGCAGCTCGGCGGATGATTGCATTTGCTACTTTAATGGCTCGAAGACCATTCCCACTTAAACCATGTACTCAATTGAATTCGGTAGACAGGAACTCCACTACATAAAATGTCGAATAACTTCTTTAATGTTTCTGAAGCTTTGAGCAGGAGATTGCATCGTAGCTGAGCAGGCATTCATGCTCATTCATGCTCGATGGTGGTGTCAAGGCTTCGCATGTAGTTAAGTGTAGAATCACCCACTTGAACTGAGGGAGACATTACAGGGAACCAGTGAAGAAAATAATCTGGCAGGAGCAGAGTGGAGGCAGACTGGGATACTACTTGATGCTGCTGGTGCTTGGATGGGTGGAGGGCGGGAGCTATTCAGGGACGTCCACAGCCCCAATGGATCTGCACAGGTCACTGACGAAATGCGATATTTTGGGGCGTCACTGAGGATAAATGCTCCCTTGACAAAACAGGACGAACTTTGTCAATAGACGGAAGGGGGATTTCACCGTCTCCTTGAATTGTAGCCTGAACCTGGTCTGTGCCACGGCGTAAAGTGCCGTGTTGGTGCAGCAGCTCAGGAGCTGAAGCAAGTAACCCAGTTCCAGCAGACTATCCGGGGGAGAAGTGGAAACGTAAAAATCCACGCTCTGCCATATGGAATACACCGTCAGCAGCGCCCACAGCAGGATGAAATTCCCCGACATCACCAGCAGTAACAGGAGCGATTGCCTGCGGTTCTTCATCTCCGGGTCGGCGGGCGTCTCGCCATTGCTCGAAGCACGGAGCCTCCTCCGGGCTCGGCTGGCCACTAAGACGTGCCTGATGGTTAAACTGTTGAGCAGGAGAATCAGGACAAAGGGGAACACTGGGGTGAGGAAGGAATGAATCATTAGAAATGCTGCCTCCTGAGATGAGGAAAAACGAAATGAACGCGAACAGAGCACGTACAAATTGTACATCGAATAATAGCCATCGAGCAGAAAGTACCAGAAAATGTTCTTTACGCAGCTCAGCACAGTCACTGTCCCCAGAACCAGAGCCGCCGCTCTCGCGGTGCAGTATTTTCGTTTCAGCTTCTGAAAACAAATGGCGACAAATCGATCAAAGGTGAAAGTGACGGTGAACCAGACAGAACAGTCTATGGCAGCGTAGAGCAGGACGGCGTGGATGTTACACACGGGAACACGGAACGACCAGAGAAAAACATCAATTGGCTTGTAGGTCCTCGGAATTTTGTTCAAAACCAGATCGAAGAAAACGACGAGCTGATCCGCTGCAACCATGGCAACCAGGTACCTTGTGACGCCTTTGGACAGACCGCACTTTCCCCGCGACAGGGTGACAATTGTCACCACGTTCACTGTGCGGAGTGAGATAAAGGCCATTAACATATACTCGGATGGAAACATTCTCTGAAAACAATGATTTCAATCGACCTGACGTCCGAGTCCGGAGATGAAAATGTAGTTAATGTATCTGCTAATGAGATTATCGGAAGGCATTATTACGTCGTTAGTAATTATAATCTACCTGTTGAAGTTCAGGAGAATAAAGGAAATTTCAATGAAAATTGTCTAATATTTAAACGCCGAGATTTTGTGGACGTGGAGAGGGCAGCTTCTGTTGTGTGGGAGACTGCATATAGAAGACGAGGCTTCACGATAGAAAGACATCACTTTAGAATACAGGTGGGTAGAACTTTCTGCAGACCGTGGCTGCTGAATTTGTGGAATTACACGCCACAGAGTGCTGAGCGGTCAGTTCATTGCAACTATTGCTGCAGAGTGTGTACTCTCTTGATTCGTCAGGGCTTAAATCGATATGGAGAGCGGGCGGCAGAATGTGGTTCAGGGTGATAATAAATGAGTTATGACAGAATGGCAGATAGGGCTCGGTGCCCGAATGGCCGAAGTTAGCTATGGACTAAGCAGTGATATCAATCGATGGCTGAAATGCATTCTGATCTTTGGCGTTCAGAGGAAGGGTTTGAAAACGGGATGCGATAATGAACTGATGAATATGCCAAGCGTCACTGTTTACAGAAATCAATTTCCCTGACATGTCACCACGAGAGAACATTAGAGCAGAAGAACCGAAGAAGAAGGAGCTGGAATAGTCCATCTGTTCGGACAGGCATGATCCGCCATTGAAGATGATCATGGATGAACTGACTATGGACTTGCCTCTTGCCTTTTCCTTTTACCTACCTGCCTTTTCCAACAGATCCTTTAACATCCCTACTACGCAAAAATCTATCCACTGATTCACTGGGCAGAGTATTCTACAGCTGCACCACCCTCTGGAAAAAGCAGTTCCTCCTCACCTACTTCCTCCTCACCTACTTCCTAAATTCGCTCCCCAAAAGCTTCAGCGTGTGTCCTCTAGTTCTAGTCTCACCTTCCGCTGGAAATAACTTCCTGCTCCTGTCTTATCCATCCCTTTCGTAATTTTATATGTTGCCAAATGATCGTCTCTGATCCTCCTGAATTCCACTGTGTACCGTCCCACGCGACTCACACTCTTCTCATAGTCTCGCCACCTCATCTCTGGAATCAAAATGGTGAACCGACTACAACGCCAGTAAATCCCTCCTCAAGTCAGGAAACCAGACCTGCACACTGTACGTCAGCTACCGCCTCACCAGTGTCTTGTGCAGTTGCAGCATAATCTACTTACACTTAAATTCAGCAATGATGGCCAATATCCCATTTGCCTTCTTGTTAGACTGCTGCTTCTGCAAACCAACCTTTTGTGATTGAAGAACAAGCACTCTAAAATCCCTCCACAAGGCTGCATACTGCAATTGTTTACCTCTTAATAATATTCTGTTCTTCCATTTGTCCTTCCCAAGTAGATGACCACGCCTTTAGCAACATTGTCCTCCGTCCGCATAGACGCTAATACTTTGTCTTAAACAATCGATATCCGTCTGTAGGCTCCCAAATTCCACTGCACTATTTGTGTAGGCGGTAGATCGTTGCTGTAATGATGACCACGGAACCTCATTCTCTTTTACAGCTGGGGCTTTGAGGTATTTATTTACGTATTCATTCATTCATGCATTTATGCTTTCATTCATTCTTTCATTCATTCATTCTGGCGATGCAGTCCCCTCCAGCAAGCTTCGAGATAGCTAAATTATCCTCCCATGTCCCAAATGGACTGTGGAGCATAAATCACCGCAAGCATGTTTATGCTTCACAGAGGGTGCAGATGTAATTTGCCAGAATACTGCCTAGATTGGAAAGCACTCACTACGAGGAGAGGCGAGTACTCGGGCTTGCTTATCTGGGAGTGAAGGAGCATGTGAGGTCCCTTGGTGGCAGTGCTTGAGAGGTGATGAGGCAGAGATATCGTTTGCCTGACAGAGAGGTAACCGGGACGTCGACAACCCCAGAGTTGGAGAGAGGACTTCTGTAATGCAATCAGCCACTGTTGCTGAAGCGGTACCGGTTTCAGAGACCTGCCATGCAATCAGACGACGGGCATTAAAGAGAATCTGATTAATTTTCTTTTCAACGGTAAACACGAGGAAGGGGCCAAACACTTACCAGGAACAGCTACGATGGCGAGGACAGGGTAGTAAAACAGTTGGAAGGTCACAAGCACATGAACGATACGATCATTCAACGTCAGTGTTTCAGAAAATAAAGAAAGATATTGATACGCCCAGAAAATATTCTTCTCCACTCCCGCAGCATTCCGTGATAAATTCCGTAGGTTCTGATTCATTGCTGGAATAGTCCAGGTTCCTGTTCCCAATCCAGCCTCTATCCTCTCTCTATCTGGAGCCCGCTGGTCTCTGAGACCGTACACTGGCTACTTACACTGAAACTGTCGTTGTGAGGGAGACATATTAATAGAACAGGTAACAAGCAGCCACACCTCCGCGGTGACGTCGACAATCCCCACGGACATACCTTTAATTAGGTTCTACGGAATGACAGGTGCAGTTAACCCTTCATTTCCAGACTATCGGAGAAGTGATATAAAAGAAGATTGGAAATGTATGCAATAATCCGAGCAGCGTGCTGTCCACGGATGCGTGCCGTGTCTGTGAATTGACCCAACATTGAGAAACGTATTGACACACAGCTAGAAACGGATATACAACCAGTGAGGGATTGAAGATACACGTAGAAAGTAAAAAAAAATAATAAAATAAACAATGATAATGATATAAACAGAATAAAACATTTATTGCATGGATAGTTCTTAAAATAATATTTTCACAGTTAGATCGAAAAAGATATCGAGTTAGATAATTTCAAAATAATCCAGGTCTGGCTGGCTGCCGGTAAACAATGGAGGTCCACAGGGGTCAGAGCTGGGACAGCCGCCTGTTTAAGATGTATTTGGACAGCAGTATTAACGCACTTGTGGCTAAATTAGCCGATGATAGAAAGATAGGTGGAGGACAGTGTTAAGGAAACAAAGCCTGCAGAGAGACAGTTTTGGAGAATGAGCAAGGAAGTGGCAAGGAAACAGAGGGTCTGTAGAGAGACAGACGGTTTTGGAGAATGGGCAAGGAAGTTTCAAGTGAAATAGAATTTTGGAAAGTGTCTGGTGATGCACTTTTGTGGAAGCAATAACCGGGCAGGCTATTATTTATGTGACGTGATGTTGTGACGCGACAAGGCACACATGAGAACATACTTGTAGCATTGTGTGCAGTTTTGGGCTCCTTATTTTAAGCAGGATATACTGACATTGGTGATGTTTCAGAGAAGATTCACAAGAATGTTTCAAGGAATGAAAGGGTTTGCCGTATGAGGAACGGCTGACAGCTCTGGGGCTGTATTCCCTGGCGTTGAGAAAATTCAGGGCAGAATCTTTTAACATTCCAAATGTTAAAAGGCCTGAACAGATTAGATATGAGGTAGGGATTATATGGCTGAGGGCAGGATTATAGGACGTCCATTTAGAGCACAGATGCGGGGAAATAGTATTAGACAGACGGTGGTAAATCGATGGAATTTTTTATAACGAGTGGCTGTGGAGCCCAAGACATTGATTGCATTTAAGGCAGAAATAGAGCCTTTTTTGATTAGCCGGTGCATCCAAGGTTATGGGATGAAGACAGTGAGTCGGATTGACATGAAGAATTGGATCACAGCGTGGATAAATGGCGCAGCACACACAATGGGCCGAATGGTCTACCTCTCCTCCTATAATTTATGTCTTATGGTCTTATAAGCACGTCAAGAAATAGATTGAAATCAGTCCGAATGTCCTTACGTTTAAAGCGGACCTTGAAATTTGTTGTTGATTACAAAAGTGTTTCAAAAGTTACGGGTAGAAGGCAACAGCATGCGATTAAGAAGGACGATGTCAAGAAAACCCCCAGTGAATACCATTTCAATACCGAAAACTTCTTGTTACGGAGGGAGCTCAGATGATCGTGGTCTTCTTACTCTTACCGGTGGCACGACTGAGGGTACGGTCTTTCATCGATTCTGTCATGGTTATTATTCTATTAGGAATTTATTGAGTATCCTAGCAAGAAAATGAGAGTGAGATTGAGAGAGCTCGATTCCAATCCAAATCCCGGAGGTTTGTCTGCTGTGCATTTTGCAAATCTGTTGCAAAAAAAGGGCCATGAAATAACAGAGAACATACAATTACAACGATTTAATCATATAATAATTACAGCACGGAAACAGACCTTCTGGTCCGTGCCGAACGCTTACTCTCACTTAGTCGCACCTACCTGCACTCAGCCCAAAAGCGTCATTTCTTTACTGTCCATATACCTATCCAATTTTACACTAAATGACAATGTCGAACCTGCCTCTAGCACTTCTACTGGAAGCTCGTTCCACACAGCAACCACTCTCTGAGTAAAGAGATTCTTCCCCGTGTTATCCCTAAATTTTTGTTCCTTAAAACTCATCTCATGCCCTCTTTTTTGAATCTCCCCTACTCAATGAAAAACTCCTCTCCAGGTCAACTCTATCTACGCCCTCATAACAATATATACCTCAATCAAGTCCTCAACCTTATACGCTCCAAAGAATAAAGACCTAACTTGTTCAACCTTTTTCTGTAATTTATGTGCTGAAATCTCCTCTGTACTCTCTCTATTTTGTTGGCATATTTCCTATAATTCGGTTAACAGAACTGTGCACAATACAAATTTCGCCTCACCAATTCTTTCTACAATTTTAACATTATATCCCAACCCGTATACTAAATGCTCTGATTTATAAAGGCCAGCATACCAGAAGCTTTCTTCACCACCCTATCCACATGAGATTCCACCTTCAGGGAACGATGCGCCATTATTCCTAGACCACTTAGTTCTACTACATTCATCAATGCATTTACTATGTATGTCCTATTTTGATTAGTCCTACCAAAATGTAGCACCTCACACTTATCAGTAATAGACTTCATCTGCCCTCTTTCAGCCCACTTTTCTAACTGGCCTAAAGCTCACTGCGAGCTTTGAAAAACGAATTCATTATACATAACCCCACCCCCTCTTAGTATCATCTGCATACCTACTAATTTAATTTACCACTGCATCATCCAAATCATTACTGTATATGACAAACAATTCTGGACCCAGTACAGATCCCAGAGGCACATCACTAGTCACCGGTCAACCTGCCAAAAAAGTTATCCACCACTGCTCTCTGGCATCTCCCATACAGCCACTGTTGAATCCACTTTACTACATCAATATTAATACCTAACATTTTTTCTTCTTATTTTTCAATCGAAGCATCCCGGAGGGAAGGTCAATTTTCTTTTCCTTAATTGATCGGGGAAAAGAGGCTGGACTTGCAGGCGAAGGAAGGGAAAAGGGCAGGTAGCGCAGTGATCTACTGTGGCCATTTCCCTCCAGAACAGGTATACCGATTTTGATACTGTTGAGGGTGGGGAGGGGGGGGGGGGATGGCTTACCTGGGAGAAGCTGCGGCAGCCGGATCGCTGGCACTGGCAAACAGGAGATTCTGTGGCCGTGACGGAGACTCCCGGATGGTTTGTTGCCTCACCGGTGCAAGGGTCAGGGATGTCTCTGATCGCGTGCACATCATTCTGAATTGTGACGGTGATCATCCAGATGTCGTGGTACACATCGGTACCAATGACATAGGTAGAAGGAGTCAGGAGGTGCTGAAGATTGAGTACAGAGAGTTTGGTAGGAAGTTGAAAAACAGGACCTCGAGGGTAGTAATCTCCATATTGCCGCCTGTGCCACGTGCCAGTGAGGGTATGAGCAGGATGCTCTGGCAGGTGAACACGTGGCTGAGAAACTGGTGTAGGGAGCAGGGTTTCAGATTTCTAGATCATAGGGACCTCTTCTGAGGCAGTTGGGACCTGGGCAAGAGGGACGGGTTACACCTGAAACTACAAGGGGACAAATATACTTGCAGGGATGTTTGCTCGTGTTATTGGAGAAGGTTTAAACTAGATTTTCAGGGGGATGGGAACCGGAGTGCCAGAGTAGATAGTGGAACGGGGGTAAAAATAAAAGATGTTAGTCGTTCATGCAATGTCATAAATAGTAAGGTTGTGTGCGGTGGTAACAATCTTCTGAGGTGTGTACATTCAATGCGAGGAGAATTGTGGGAAAGGCAGACGAGCTGAGGGCCTGGATTGACACGTGGAATTATGACAGCATAGCCATTACTGTAATTTGGCTAAAGGAGGGTCAGGACTGGCAGCTCAATGTTCCAGGGTTCGGATGTTTCAGGCGTGAAAGAGGCAGAGGAATGAAGGGTGGGGAGTGGTTTGGCTTTGCGAGTCAGGGAAAATTTTACAGCAGTGCTTCGGCAGGACAGATTAGAGGGTTTGTCTACTGAGGCCATATGGGTGGTGCTCAGCATCAGGAAAGGTATGGCAATATTAATTGGGTTGTATTATTGACAACCCAATGGTCAGCGAGAACTGGAGGAGCAAATATGCAGAGAGATAACAGACAACTGCAAGAGACAGAAAGTTACAATTTTAATTTTCCACACATTGATTGGGACTCCCATACTGTTAATGGTCTAGATGGGTTAGAGTTAGTGAAATGTGTTCAGTAAAGCTTTCTAAATCAATATATAGATGTACCAACTAGGGAGGATGCAATATTAGGTCTCCTATTAGGAAATGAGTTAGGGCAGGTGACGGAAGTATGTGTAGGGAAACACTTTGATTCCAGTGATCAAAACGTCATTAGTTTAAACTTGATCATTGATAAAGATCTGGACCTCAGGTTGAAGTTCAGAACGGTAAAAAATGCCAAATTTGAAGAAATGATAAAGGATCAAATAAGAGTAGACTGGGACAGGTTGTTCTCAGGCAAGGATGAGATTGGTAAGTGGGAGGCCTTCAAAGGAAAAATTTTGAGAGTGCAGAGTTTGTATGTTCCTGTGTGGGTTAAAGGCAAAATGAATAATATAAGGAACCTTGGTTGTCCAGCGGTATTGAAACTCTGATCAAGAAGGAGAGAGAGATGTATAACATGTATAGGCAACAGGGGGGAAATAAGATGCTTGAAGAGTATAAAATAGTAAGAAAATACTTGCGAAAGAAATCAGGAGGGCTAAAAGAAGATATGAGGTTGCTTTTGCAGTCAGGGTGAAGGATAATCCTAAGAACATCTACAGGTATGTTAAGAGCAAAGGGATAGTAAGGGATAAAATTGGTCCTCACGAAGATCAGAGTGGTCGGCAATATATTGAACAAAAAGAAATGGGAGAGATATTAAATGGGCTTTTTGCATCTGTGTTTACTAAGGAAACTGAAATGGAGTCTATGGAAGCAATGCAAACAAGTAGATAGATAGATAGATAGATAGATAGATAGATAGATACTTTATTCATCCCCATGGGGAAATTCAACTTTTTTTCCAATGTCCCATACACTTGCTGTAGCAAAACTAATTACATACAATACTTAACTCAGTAAAAAAAAAATATGATATGCATCTAAATCACCGTCTCAAAAAGCATTAATAGCTTTTAAAAAGTTCTTAAGTCCTGGAGGTAGAATTGTAAAGCCTAATGGCATTGGGGAGTATTGACCTCTTCATCCTGTCTGAGGAGCATTGCATTGATAGTAACCTGTCACTGAAACTGCTTCTCTGTCTCTGGATGGTGCTTTGTAGAGGATGTTCAGAGTTATCCATAATTGACCGTAGCCTACTCGCCCTTCGCTCAGCTACCGATGTTAAACTCTCCAGTCCTTTGCCCACGACAGAGCCCGCCTTCCTTACCAGCTTATTAAGACGTGAGGCGTCCCTCTTCTTAATGCTTCCTCCCCAACACGCCACCACAAAGAAGAGGGCGCTCTCCACAACTGACCTATAGAACATCTTCAGCATCTCACTGCAGACATTGAATGACGCCAACCTTCTTAGGAAGTACATTCGACTCTGTGCCTTCCTGCACAAGGCATCTGTGTTGGCAGTCCAGTCAAGCTTCTCGTCTAACTGTACTCCCAGATACTTGTAGGTCTTAACCTGCTCCACACGTTCTCCATTAATGATCACTGGCTCCATATGAGGCCTAGACCTCCTAAAGTCCACCACCATCTCCTTGGTCTTGGTGATATTGAGACGCAGGTAGTTTGAGTTGCACCATATCACAAAGTCCTGCATCAGTTTCCTATACTCCTCCTCCTGTCCATTCCTGACACACCCCACTATGGCCGTGTCATCAGCGAACTTCTGCACATGGCAGGACTCTGAGTCATATTGGAAGTCTGATGTGTACAGGGTGAACAGGACCGGAGAGAGTACGGTTCCCTGCGGCGCCCCTGTGCTGCTGACCACCGTGTCAGACCTACAGTCTCCCAACCGCACATACTGAGGTCTATTTGTCAAGTAGTCCACTATCCAATCCACCATGAGAGAGTCTATTCCCATCTCCGTTAGTTTGTGCCTTAAGATCTTAAGTAGGGAGGTCATGGAACTTATACAGATTAAAGAAGAGGAGGTGCTTGATATCTTGAGGCAAATCAGAGCAGGTATATCCCCAGGACCTGACAGGATATTCCCTCGGACCTTGAAGGAGACTAGTGTTGAAATTGCAGGGGCCCTGCCGGAAATATTTAAAATGTCGATATCCACGGGTCAAGAGCCGGATGATTGGAGTTCATGTAGTTCCATTGTTTAAAAAAAGGGACAAAAAGTAAGCCGGGAAACTATAGGTCGGTAAGTTTGACATCGGTAGTAGGTAAATTATTGGAAGGAATACGAAGAGATAGGATCTACAAGTATTTGGATAGACAGGGATTTATTAGAAAAAAAAGTCAGCATGGCATTGTGCGTGGTAGGTCATGTTTAACCAATTTATTAGAGTTTTTCGAGGAAGTTACCAGGCAAACTGATGAATGGAAGGCAGTGGATGTTGTATACATGGATTTCAGAGAGACCTTTGACAAGGTCCCGCAAAGGAGGTTAGTTAGGAAGATTCAGTCGCTAGGTATACATGAAGAGGTAGTAAATTGGATTAGACTTGTGGTGTGCCACAGGGATCAGTGGTGGATCCATTAATATTTGTAATCTATATCAATGATCTGGATGATAATGTGGCAAATTGGATCAGCAAATTTGGAGCAAATTTGCTGATGATAAATTTGCTGATAATACAAAGATTGGAGGTGTGTTGGACAGTGAGGAAGGTTTTCAAATGTTGCAGAGGGTTTTGGACCAGTAGGAGGTGTTACGGATTCAAGCAACAATAAATATGTGAGTTAGGCAGGGGTTTTTATAACAAATAACACGTTTATTAAACACTGAAAACAAACCCCCCAGAAGTAAACAAACCACACACGTAACCGGAATTCAGCTGCTGTACGGCAGCTTAAATAGTTCTTAAAGCAATGAAGATTAAACAGTTCTTAAAGCGATGTTGCAAAAACAGTTCTTAAAGCGATGTTGCAAAAATAGTTCTTCAAAGTAATATTGCAAAAGTTCAAAAATTCTTACAGTTCATTTAAGGGAGAGCCTTTTTAAGACAATTTAAATTCTCTTTCACGTCGTGTAGTTGCAATTCCCAGTCGAACTACTTTTCCCACGAAGATTTTTACGAAGATGATATGTGACGGCTTAATGGCACTAACCTTTCCTTTACAAAACTGTCCCCTATCCTTTCTGGTATTATTCACAGGGATTACCACGAGAACAGTCAAAGAATCCTTCCGAATGAGGATCAAACAAGGTCGAACCCGTTTCACCGTCGAAATCGATTCTCCTCGATCTTTTACCTCCTGAACTCCGATCTTCACTCTCCACTGATTCTCAACTAGCAGTAATATACAGAAACAGCTGGCAATGACCTTTTAAACTTTAGGCATTAGATAAAACTTCATCTTTCAACTAAACTGCGTCATAACATTAAATCACGCAGTGGCATGAAGTAAACATGGCAAATCCAGCCACGAACTGCCCCTCCTCACAGGGAGGGGTCCTCCTTTTAAAAACTGTCACATGACCACTACTGGCGGGGGAAATGACGTCATTCCACCATCAGAAGACCTTTATCTCAAGTCCAGTATAGCTTCAACCCCAGTAACGTGACGAGTACACCACTGTCACTTGTTACGGGTACGTAACAGAGGAATGGGCAGAAAAATGGCAGATGGAGTTTAATGCGGACTAGTGTGAGTTATTGCACTTCAGAAGGTCAAGCCACGGTAGAACATGCAAGGTAAATGGTAGGACACTGAGGAGTGCAGCAGAACAGAGGGATCTGGGAGTACAGCTACATAATTCGCTAGAAGTGTCGTCACAAGTAGATAGGGTTGTAAAGTGAGCTTTTGGTACATTGGAATTTATAAATCAATGTATTGAGTATTAGAGTTGTAATGTAATGATTTGGTTTTATAGAACATTTGTGAGACTGAATTTGGAGTATTGCATGCAGTTTTGGTCACCTAAATCCAGGAATGATATTAATAAGATTGAAAGAGCGCCGAGAAGGTTTACAAGGATGTTACCGGGACTTGAGAAACTGAGTTACAGAGAAAGTTTGGATAGGTTAGAACTTTATTCCCAGGAGCGTAGGAGAATGAGGGGTGATTTGCTAGAGCTGTATAAAATTATGATGGGTATAGATAGAGTGAATGCAAACAGGCTTTTTCCACTGAGGCCAGGGGAGAGAAAAAAAAAACAGAGGTCATGTGTTAACGGTGAAGGGAGAAACGTTTAAAGGGAACATGGGGGGGGGGTGGTTTCTTCACACAGAGAGTGGTGAGCGTGTGGAATGAGCTGCCAGATGAAGTGGTGAATGCAGGCTCACTTTTGACATTTAAAAAATAGTTGGACATGTATATGGATGAGAGGGGTTTGGAGGGATATGGCCCACGTGCAGGTCAGTGGGACGAGGCAAAAAAATATGGTTCGGCCTGTTTCTGCGTTGTAATGTTCTATGGTTCCACGGTTTTATTATTCACAATTGAGCCTTGCAAGCTAATCTTCCCTGTGGAAACTTGTCAAAGCCTTACCGAAGCCCATACAGACAGCATCCACTGCTTTACCGTCGTCAACTTTCCTAGTAAACTCTTAAAAAATCAGGTTCTCTAAGGGTCCAATTTTAACCCTTACTATCCTTTTGCGATGAATATAACTGTTCAACTTACTCGCCAAAGCGGACATATCTTCTTTTAGATTTTCTATTTCTTAATATTCTTTTGACATTCTTTATATTCATCGAGCATTTCATTTACTCCATGCTTCCTATATTTATTGTAGATATCTCTCTATTTCCGAACCAAGGTTCCAATATCCCTTGAAAACCATGGCGCTCTCAAATGTTTAGCCTTTCCTTTCCACCTAACAGGAACATAAAGATTCTGTACCCTCAAAATTTCACCTTTTAATGATCTCAATTTCGCTATTACATCCTTCCCATAAAATAACTTGTTCTAATCCACTACTTCTAAATCCTTTCGCAACTCATCGAAGTTAGCCTTTCTCCATTCAAAAATCTCAATCCTGTGTCCAGCCCTATCCTTGTCCATAATTATATTGAAACTAATGGCATTGTGATCACTCGACCCGAAATGCTCCCCAACACATACCTCTGTCACCTGTCATAACAGGGGATCCAACACTGTACCTTCTCTAGTTGATACTTCTATGAATTGCTGCAAAGAAACTATCCTGCACGCATTTTACAAACTCCAAACCATCCTGCCCTTTTTCATAATGGGCTTCCTGGTCTCTGTGTGGAAAGTAAAAATATCTGCTATCTGCTTGCAAATTCGCTCTTCCAATTTTCGCTGCACTTTAGATGGTCTATAATACACTCCTATAAGTGTTACTACAACTTTCCCATTCCTTAATGCCACCCAAATAGTATCCGTAGACTATTTAGACTACATAGACTCTTATCTATCCTGCGAAAGCTCTGCTGTAATGTTTTCTCTGACAGGCAATGCAACACCTCCCCCTCTGGCCCCACCGATTCTATCATACCCGAAGCAACAAAATTAAGAATATTTAGTTGCCAATCACAAATTTAGCTACAGCATCATATTTCCAGGTATCAATCCATGCTCTCAGCTCATCCACCTTTGTTACAATTAAAGAGATTATATTTATGGATCTTAACTTAACTAAAGGTTTAGTACAGAGGAACAAAACATAAAAGCACAAAGAAATCTATCTCGAACAAACCGGTTTGTATCCTACGATCGGTTCTACATTCGTCTTCTTTGCTCATCTCCCGGCGAACCAAAATCAAAACCACGACAAACCTTATTGTCCCTCATGAAAAAAAGCTGCCCCAAATTCAACCATCCCAATTTGATCGCACGCATTCCTTATCTTCAGCACTAATCCAAACAGGTTGCCAGCAGAACAAGCTGCTCTGGCAGAACTGCAAAATGAAATACATAAAACAGAACAGTGAAAGTAGAAAGCAGGAAATTACAGTACTTTGATAAACATTGTGCATTGAATTTCGAACTTTATATGGAATCACATACAAAATGTTAGGCGAGCTGAGCAGGTCAGACAGCATCTCTGGAAATGAAAAAAACGCTCTAGGTTTCGTGGTGAGATCATTCATTGGCACTTGACAGCAGCAATGTACCTTTTTAGTCTACACAGTTTCTATCGCTTTCCAGCTCATCACAGGCATTTGCAATTAATCAGCGTGATACAGAGCCTAAGCAAAAATGGAGAAAAATGGAGTCTGCTAAATTAGCTGGTGAGTATGATTTCATCCTGTTACATACACCGTTGGAGTGTAGTGACTGTCTTATGACCATGACGTATTTGAGTATCTGCTGAGCATGTGGTAATGGTGATGGTCGGTTGATGTAATTCCCCGTCAGTGTGAGGTCACATTATGTAATTTTCCAGCTAATGGTCATGTGATGGCCTGTTTCAACAGTTATAGAACGGAAAGACTTGCTGTGACGCTGGTCAGATCGTGGTTTCATTTGTCAGTTACTCGACTATGCTGCGTCTTCGTCTCATGATGCAGTGTAATTCAAATGTGGTGTTTGTACTTCTATATTAAGTTTCAATGGTTATTGCCGGCAGTTTCGCCAGAACGCTGCCATTTTCAGTCCGGTCTTTTGTCTTATTGGTTTGTTGGTGGTATTCGGCAACAATGAATATCGACGACGTTATCGCGTCGCCAGAGTTATTATCGAAGGCGAAAAAGACTGCTGTACCTGAGATTGATACCAGGCTGGAACTTAAGAGTATTTCGATGGCCACAACAAAGACTGTAACAGAGAGGAAGATCGCGGAGCACTATGTAAATTACGGCATTTTTGATGCAGTTGTGTTAGACAGGTTCCCTGCAACTAAGAAGTGATGCAGTTCCACTTAGAACAGCTAGCGTTGGAAAAGCTTAGAAGAGAATCTGACTTTAAACAGAAACAATTGGAAGCTAACTTGGAACTAAGTCGGTGAGAAGCTGAAAGTAAAAAAAAAATGCCGGAATTTAGACTTGCGATGGCTGAATTAATGTCTGGTGATCAGTCTTTTGATTTTCGAAAAAAAAGTTGAACATTTGCTCTGATAAAGGAGAAATGGCAAGTAAATTTACAGAGTGTAATTAAAGGCAAGGCACAACCAGTGTATACATCTTTAACTGCTGAGTAAGAACTTGATTATGATATTGTGAAGCTGCTTATACTGAAAGCTATGAACGGGTTCCGGCAGCGTATAGACAAATATGCAGAAATACGCAGAAATCAGTGGGAAAAAAAAAGCTTACGTGGATTTTGCTTACGATAAAACTGTGTGTTTGAGAGATGGGGCTCTTCTAAAAATATAAAGGGGGACTATAACAAATTGAAAGAGTTGATTTTAAGGGAGGAATTTAAACGGAACATCCTTGTCGAAGAAAGGACGTTGTCAAATGAGAGGGACACTGCTACCTTACAGGAGACTGATGGATTCGCTGATGAGTCTGCTTTCATGCTGTTACATACCCCGTGGGTGTCCTGTGACTGTCTTATGACCATGATGTAATTGAGTACCTGGTGAGCATGATGTAATGGTCCTGTGATTTTTGGTGGATGTAATTCCCCGCCAGTGTGAGTTCACATGATGTAATTATCCCGCCTAGAGGTCATGTGTGGGCCTGTTCCAACAGATATAAAATGGGAAGGCCTTGCTCTGACGCTGATCTGTTACTCGGTTATTCTGCGTATTCGTCTCATGATAAAGTTTTGTATTAAAGTGTAGTTTTTCTTTCCAACTTAAGTTTCAAATATTATTGCCGGCAGTTGCGCCACAACGCTGCCAGTTTTAGTCCAGTCGGAGAGTTAAGAATTGACTGAATTACGAAAAACCGAAGGATCGAGTAAAAGTTGGGGTCGTCGGCGGTAATACACCGTTGACCTTATTGCTTCCTCTTTCAAAGAGATAGTAACATGCATCCGAGATAATCTCTGCTAGAAGAGCAGAAGGGATTGGGGCAATATCATTCGCCAAGGAGAAAATTCAATTCCTTTAAGCCGGTTTTAACTTTCTTCCTCTAAATCCATCGGTTAAGACATATTTCTGCTGGGATCAGCAGCAACGTCACATCGTCGAGGAATGCGTTACTCCAGGGAAGGCTCTGCTAACTGGCTTGTCTAAATCACATGGAGTTTTACATTAATTGCTTTAAGACATGGTGCGGATTTAGCGCTTTCAGAACTGTTGGACTTGCAGTATAGCAGTTAACTTCCGGTTAAGTTAGTCGTTTGCTTACTTTTCGATTGTTGTTGAACTGAGTTTAAATAAATGTTTCTTTGTTAATAAAAATAGAATCTGTCTCAGATCTATATACAATGTTGCCGTATCATAACAATTGGGGGCTCGCGGGATATGATCCATATGTGCTTAAATGCTTGTTTATTTAGTGCTCTGATTTGCAAAAATGGAAATACCCGATTCTTATGTTGTCAGGTTTCTGGTTGGTAATCGGCAACGATGAATATTGACGACTTTCTCGCTTCACCAGACTTAGTAGCCAAGGTGAAAATGAGTGATGTATCTGAGATTGCCAGCAGGTTGGAACTTACGTGTACATCGACGGCTACAACTAAGCCTGTAGTTCAGAGGAAATCGCGGTGCACTATAAATATTAGGGTATTTTTGATGCAGCTGTGTTAGATAGGTTCTTTGTAAGTAAAACAGCGATGTCGTTCCACCTGGAACATGTAGCGTTAGAAAAGCTTAGAGCAGAATCTGACTTAAAACAGCAAGAATTGGAAGTTAACATGGAACTAGGATGGTTAGAAAATGAAAGTAAAAAGAGGGAATTTGAACTCGCGATAGCGGAATTAAGGTCTGGTGATCAGTCCTCTGGTTCTAGAAAAAAGATTGTTGTTAGTTAGGAAATAAAATTGGATCCTGCATTTTGTAACACAGATGCAGAGCAATATTTTCAACATTTTGAAGCATTTGCTCTGATTTTATAGTGACCGAAGGAGAAATAGACAGTAATGTTACAGAGCGTAATTAAAGGCGAGCCACAGCGACTTTATACAGCTTGAACTGCTGAGCAAGCTGGATATACTGAAATCTATGAACTGGTTCCGGAGGCATGTAGTCAAAGATACAGAAATTTGAAGAAATCCGTGGGAAAAAAAAACACGTGGAATTTGCTTACAATAAAGCTGTGTGTTTTGAGAGATGAGGTTCTTCTAAAAAATGTAAAAGGGTACTATAATAAACTGAAAGAGTTTTTAACGGAGCAATTAACGGAGATGGACGCTGCTACCTTGCAGGAGGCTCATGAATTCGCTGATGAGTATGAGTTCATCCTGTTACATAACCCGTGGATGTCCTGTGACTGTCTTATGACAATGATGTGATTGAGTACCTGGTGAGCATGATGTAATGGTCCTGTGATGGTGGTTTGATGTAAATCCCCGCCAGTCGGAGGTCATAAGACGAAATTCTTCCGCTAGAGTCATATGATGGTCTGTTCCAACAGTTTTAAAACGGTAAGGCCTCGCTGTGACGTAGGTCAGATCATTGTTTTATTCGTCAGTTACACGGTTATGCTGCGACTCTCCTAACTGGTTTGTCTAAATCACTTGGGCTTTTACATTTATCGTTTTAAGACTGTGTTCGCATTTATCGCTTTCAGAACTGTTGGACTTCGAGGATAGCAGTTAATTTCCGGTAAAGATAGTCGTTTCTTTACTTTTCTATTGTTGTTGAACTGAGCTAAATAATTGTTTCTTTGTTAATAAAAAAAAGAACCTGTCTCGGTTCTATATTCATTGTTACCGTATAGTAACAATTGGGGGCTCTCGGGATATTTTCGGTTGTGTGAAATGCTTGTTTACTTAGTAGTGTGATATACAAAAAAGGAAATACCTTAGTCTTTTGTTAGAGAGGATTCTGGGTGGTATTCGGCAACAATAACTATTAACGACTTTCTCGCATCACCAGATTTAGTAGCCAAGGTGAAAAAGAGTGATGTATCTGAGATTGCCAGCAGGATGGAAATTATTGGTATTTCGACGGCTACAACAAAGCCTGTAGTTCAGAGGAAAATTGCGGAGCACTATAAAGATTGCGGTATTTCTGATGTAGCTGTCTTAGATAGTTTGCCCGTAAGTAAAACAGAGAACCGGTTCCACCTAGAACAGGTGTGTTTGAAAAGCCTAAAATAGAATCTGACGTATAACGGAAACAAATTGAAGCTACCTTGGAGCTAAGTCGGATGTAAGCTGAAAATATAAAAAGAAGGAATTTGATCTCGGGATGGCGGAATTAATTTCTGCCGATCAGTTCTCCGGTTCTAGAATAAAGTTTATTCCTCGTCAGGAAAAATCAATTGGATACGCCGTTTAGTGAAACAGATGTAGAGAACTATTTTCAACATTTTGAAACTTTTTCTCTGATTTCATAGTGACCGAAGGAGAAATGTCCAGTAATATTACAGTGTATAATTGAAGCAAGGCGCAATGAGTGTATACAGTTTTAACTGCTGAACAATAACTTGATTATGATATTGCGAAGCCGCATATTCTGAAATCTATGAACTGGTTCCTCATTCAATGAGATAGTAATATGCATTCGAAGTAATCCTTGCTCTAAGAGCAGAGAGGGTTGGGGCATTATCATTCGCCAAAGAAAAATTTTATCCGTTTTAACATCCTTCGTCGTCAATCCAGCGGGCAAGGCATATTTCTGCTGTGATCAAGCAGAAATGTCACGTCGTCGAGGTATACGTTACTCCAGGGAAGTCTCTCCCAACTGGCTTGTCTTAATCACTTGGAATTTTACATTTATCGTTTTAAGACTGTCCTCGCATCTATCGCTTTCAAACTGTTGGACTTCCAGGATATCAGATAACTTCCGGTAAAGTTAGTCGTTTCGTTACTTTTCTATTGTTGTTGAACTGAGTTTAAATACTCGTTTCTTTGTTAATAAAAAAAGAACCTGTCTCAGTTCTATTCATTGTTGTCGTATCATAACAATTGGGGGCTCTCGGGATATTTAAGGTTTTGTGCTGAAATGCTTGTTACTTCGTGTGATTTGAAAAAAACGAAATACCCGATTATTTTGTTTGATTGGTTTGTGGATGGTATTCGGCAACAATGGATATTGACGACTTTCTCGCATCACCAGAGTTATTAGCGAATGAGAAAAAGGGTGATGTATCCGAGATTGATAGCAGGTTGGAACATACGGGTATTTCCACCGCTGCAACAAAGCCTGTAGTTCAGAGGAAAATCGCGGAGCTCTATAAAGATTGGGGTGTTTTTGTTGCAGCTGTGTTAGATAGGTTCCCGGTAAGTAAAACAGATATCCAGTTCCACCTAGAACACATAGCATTAGAAAAGCCAAGAATAGAATCTGACTTAAAAGAGAAACAATTGGAAGCTAACGTGGTACTAAGTCGGTTAGAAGCTGAAAATAAATAGAATGAATTTGAACTCGCGATGGCGGAATTACTTTCTGCCGATCAGTTTTCTGGATCTAGAAAAAAAGTTTATGGTAGTCAGGAAATTAAATTGGATCCCCCGTTTAGTGAAACAGTTGTAGAGAAATATCTTCAACATTTTGAAACTTTTGCTTTGATGTCATAGTGACCGAAGGACAAATGTCCAGTAATATTACAGAGTGTAATTAGAGCAAGGCACAACGAGTGTATATACAGCTTTAACTGCTGAGCAAGAATTTGATTATAATATTGTGAAGATGCATATACTAAAATCTATGAACTGGTTCCGGAAGCATATAGACAAAGATTCAGAAATTTGAAGGAATCAGTGGAAAAAGAACTTACGTGGAATTTGCTTACGATAAAGCTATGTGTTTTCAGAGATGGTATTCTTCTATAAATGTAAATGTGGACTATAATAAATTGAAAGAGCTGGAGGAATATTTAATGGAGGAATATAAACGAAACATCCTTCTCCAATTAAGGACATTCTCAAATGAGAGTGACACTGCTACCTTGCAGGAGTCTGCTAACTTAGCTGATGAGTATGCTTTGATTCTGTTAAGTACCCTGTGGGTACCCTGAGACTGTCTTATGACAATGATGTAATTGAGTGCCTGGTAGGCATGATGTTATGGTCCTGTGATGGTGTGGTGATGTAATTCCCCGCTAGTGTCATGTGCTGGTCAGTTCCAACAGACCTGAGACGTAGGCCAGATCGTCACTTAATTCGTCAGTTATGCTGACGAATTTGTCTAATGATGCAGTTTTTTTAAAGGTGTAGTTTTTCGTTCTACCTTAAGTTTTAAATGTTATTGCCAGCAGGTTCGCCACAACGCTGCCAGTTTTAGTCCAGTTGAAGAGTTAAGAATTGACTGAATTAATGAAAACACGAAGGATCGAGAAAAAGTTGGTGTCGTCGTCGGTAATACAGGGTTGACCTTATTGATTCCTCGTTCAAAGAGGTATTAACACCCATCCGAGACAATCCCTTCTATAAGAGCAGAAAGGATTGGGGCAGTGTCACTCGCCAAGGAGCAAGTTCAGTTCCTTTAAGCCGTTTCAACTTCCTTCGTCGTCAATCCAGCGGGCAAGGCATATTTTTGCTAGGATCAGCAGTGACGTCACGTCGTCGAGGAATACGGTACTCCAGGAAAGTCTCTCACAACTGGATTGTCTAAATCACTTGGACTTTTATATTTATCGTTTTAAGACTGTGTTAACATTTATCACCTAATCAAGTTATTCCAATAGCCCCACTGTAGCCTATTACTGCGTTTGGTGAACCGTTTTCCAAAGTTATTGTAAATTGTGTCAGCCCATTGCTAAAAATAAAAACCGGCCATTAATATTTGCTGACCATCATGTGCAGAGCGTCTAGGTTTCCAGAGGCAACCCAACTCAGGAATATAACGGCTAAAACGGCAATAAAGGCTCTCATAAAATTCTTTGTTTATTTTTGGTTGCCGAAGGATATGCAATCTGATCAAGGTAGTAATTTTATATCTCGATTGTTCCAGCAGATAGATTATAAACTGGGAGCTAAACAGATTACCTCGTCTGCATAACTTCCAGAATCGGAAGGAGCGTTGGAGAGGTTCCATTCTACCCTCAATCCATGATTAGGACGTGTTGTGTGGAAAATGAAAAGGATTGGGATGAGGGCGTATATTTTCTTTCATTTACAGTACTGGAGTCAGTGCCGGTTCTTAGGTCTCAGTGCATTTGAATTTGTGTTTGGGCATAGCGTTAGAGGACCTTTGGCCTTATTAAAATGGATTAATAAAGAGGTACAAAGTAATCTTCCGAATTATGTTTTGAAATTTCAGGATAGATTGCTTAATGTCTGTAGTTTAGCCAGGGAAAAATTAAAATCGGCTCAGGAGAAAACGAAAATCTGGTATGATAAGGAACTTGGAATTAGGTGTTTCCAGTCTGGAGATAAGATGTTGGTTCTTTTCACGGTGCAAACGAAACATTTGCACGCTAAATTTCACAGTCCTTTTGAGATTATGTCTCAAGTTAATGATGTGGATTATGTGAGAAACTCTTCAGATTGAAGAAAGTCAATACAGCTTTGTCATATAAAACTATATTATGAGAAACTGTCCGATACTGTTGCGGTTAATAAGAATGAGACTGATCCCACTGGGAAGTTAATGGATGACTCATCTGACACTCATTTGAAACCCAATATCATTTCTGGCTGTCTATCAAACTTCACAATTCTGGAAAATATTGATGATAAATTAGCTCATTTACATCCAGGGCACTGGTAGCATATGAAAGTTACTTTTCAAATATTGTGTTTATTTCCAGACGTTGCAATAGATCCACAGTATCTACACATAATGTCAGTGTTGGTGATGCCAAACCTATGCAGCAACATCCATATCGGTTGACCATGTACAAATGTGAACTTGCTGAGCAATAAATTAAATATATGTTACAGAACAATATTTTAGACCTTCTAATTCGATGGTTATCGGTTTTGTACTGATTACAGGAAGCTGAACGCTGTAACAAAAACAGATGCGTATCCAATCCCTAGAGTGAATGATTGTGTGGACAAAGTCGGACAAGCAAATTTCCTGACAACGATTAGTTTGCAGAAAGGGTATTGGTGTGTTCCTTTTGATGGATAGAAGTAGAGAGGTTTCTGCATTTGTCACACAATCTGCGTTATATAAATATGATGTTCTTCCTTTTGCGATGAAGAATGCCCCAGGTACTTTCAAGCGAATGATTAATTAGATGATTCATGGGTTAAAAGATGAAGGTGCCTATATTGATGATTTAGTTACAGGAAATGAAACGTGGGAAGCACATATTACTGCGGTGGAGATCTATGTGAAAGACTTTCAAGAGCAAACTCAACTATTAACTCAGCTAAAAGTGAATTTGGTCGTTACACTGTGACCTACCTTGGTTATGTTGCAGGCCCGGGATTCGTGAAGTAAAACGGTTAAAGAAATAAATCAAACTCCATTTAAGCAACAGAGTTTGATGTTACAGGAGTATAATATTTTGATACCTTTTACATAAAGGCGAAGATAATGTGATTGCTGACAGCCTATCTAGATGCTGAAAGTACAATGTAATTGTTTTATGGAGTGGTATTTCAACATTAGTAATATTTCAGTTGTATATTAGTTTGTAATGTGCTGTATGATAATTCTATGAACAATAAGTCCGTTGTAGATTTTATACATTTGTACTTATTTGTAAATAGTTATTAAAATTTTGTTCATAACAGAGCTAAAATTTCCTTTTTTTCTGGAAGGAGGTTTTACATACCCCGTTGGTATCTTTAGTCTGTATTATGATCATGATGTAATTGAGTATCTTGTGAGCAAGATGTAATTGTCTTCTTATGGTGAGGTGTTCTATTTTCCCTCCAGTGTGAGGTCACATGATGTAATTTTCCCGCCGGTGTGTGGTCACATGATGTAATGTTCCATCAGGTAAATAACAGAAAACCGCTATGTGAGGCAGTTAGTTCGGGGCAGATCGTTAGTTAGTTTTGCCGTGTATTCGTCTCAGGACGCAGTTTCGTTTTTAAAGTGGAGTTTCTTCTTTCTACTGTAACGAAAAACTTTTGTATCGGCAGTTTCGACAATCACTGCCGGTTGTAGTTTATTGCGTCTTGGATTTATCTTTACAGTCGATATAGAGAACTTTACCGAAGTATGGGTACAAGAAGGATCGAGTAATGTTGGTGTCGTTTGGCGGTTTTATGAAGGATCGACCTTATTGAATCTTCATTCATGAATAGTGATCTGCACCTGAGTTAACCCCTGCAAGATCAGGAAGGTTTGTGCAGCGTTCATACTCAAGCAGAAAGGTCTGTTCATTTAAGTCGTTTTATTTCCTTTGTCGTAAATCCTTTGGACAAGACATCTCTCGACTATGATTAACAGATTCGTCAGTGTCTTCGGAGAATTTGTTGCAGTAAAGTCTCTCCTTACTGACTGTATAAATCACTTGGACTTTGGAATTTATCTCTTTAAGACGGTGTTTGAATTTAAGTTTTTGAGAACTATTCCAGAGTTTGGCTGTTTGTTAAATTGCCAGAAAGCAGTTAATTTCCGATTAAGTTAGTCGTTTGTTTACTTTTCACTTCTTTTTCATAAATGCTTCTGTTTGTTTATAAAACCTGATTCAATTCTATATTCATTGTTACGGGCAACAGTAAAATAAAATTGGGGGTTCGCCCGGGATAATTCATTTTAAACTTTGATTGGTTACTTATCAAACTGATTTGTAAACGTGAAATTCACGATGATTTTTTTCCCATTGGCGTGTGTTTGTTATTTCGCAGCAATAGATAATGAGAACTTTCTAGGAGAGCCAGATACGGAGTTATTAGCGAAGACAAAATAGGATGATCCATCCGACATTGCTAGAAGGTTGGACTTTATGGAATTTCGAAGTTGACAACAAAGGCAGAAATTCAGGGAAAAACGCGTCACAGTATGTAGAGTTCGATGATTTTGTTGAAGAAGTGTTCGTTATATTTCTAATAATTAATTTAGAGATGCTGCTGCATATGGAACAAATGAAGATTGAACAATGTAAAGCGGACACGGAATGATGTCGGTTAGAATATCAAAATAAAAGGGGAGAATTTGAAGCTAGGAAATCAGATAGAAAGAGGGAATTTGAGCTAACAATAGAGAAATTGGGGTCCGAGGATAAGGCGTGTTGTTCTAAGGAGCAATTTGTTGCGAGTGGGAAGGTTATTTTGGCTAGTCCATTCAAAGAGGCATAAACTGATAAATATTTCAGCATTTTAAATGGTTGTTCTGATTTCACAGTGGCCGAAAGATAAATGGTCAGTGATGTTCTAAAGTGTAATTAAATGTTAAGCACCACAAGTCTATACAGCTTTAACTGCTGAGCAAGCACTGGATTATGATAATGTAAATCAGCATATACTGCCAGCGTACGAACTGATTCCAGAAGCTTATGAAGAAAGATTCAGAAATTTGAAGAATACCGTGGAATCTGCCTACGATAAATCTGTGTGATTTGACAGATGGGTTTCCTCTAAAAATGTGAATGGGAAATATGAACACTTGAAAGAGTTGAGTTTAATGAATGAATTTAAAAAGGTGCATCCCTGTTGAAGTAAGAGCATACTTAATGAGAGGTTCACTGCTACATTTCCGAAGACTGCTAAATTAGCAGTTGTGTACGCTTTAATCCATAAGAACAATTTTGACCAGGGTAGAACGTTTAAAAGGAAAAATAGCACTGAGAATCAAAGTAAACCCGACATTAAATCAGAAGTTAGGGAGAAAGGTAAGGATGAAGGGAAACATGTGAAGGCAAGACGATTTGGTCCTATTCGTAATTATAGTAAGAAACCTGCCCACGTAATAGCGAACAGTTTCCGACAGAAGAAGAAGAAGAAGAAGCTGGCGGTCCCAGATGCTTGCATGCAAATATTGAAAAACCTGTAAATTCCCGGAGTTCGACAAATACAAATGAAGCTTTGTCTGTATCTGACGAAGTTAAGAGTGGATATGATCTTTTTATAATGGAAGGATTTGTATCCTTGAAAGAGGGTCCTCTCCGGTGACAATAAAAACCCTTAGGGATACCGGAGCTTTTCAGTCACCTATGTTAGAGAGTGTGCTATACATTAGCGAATAAGCTGACTCTGATGAGGTAAACTATAAATGTGTGTTGGGAGTGTCCTTATGCCTGTACATTTGCATAGAGTAAATTTAAGGTCAGGGTTAGTAACAGAATATATTAAAGTAGGACTACAACCCGGTTTATCCGTGAATGATATTTCTCTATTTTTAGGGAATGACTTAGCAGATGGATTTTCTGTACTGCTTCTGACGATTACGCCCATCACTGATGAATCAAAAATAGGTTTTAACATGTATCAACCTGTGTTGACACCCGAGCTTTGGCCAAAAATATGGATGAGGAGGATGGGTTGAAGCAGGATGGGTCTGCTACCCATAACTTTTCAACTCTGGATTCGAACTTAGAGGATGAGTCAGAAACTGTCTTAACTTCATTCTTTGATCAAAACTCTTGCAGTAAATTTGATCATAAACATTTGTCTCTATCCTGGAAGGAGATAATAGCAGAGCAGAGTAGAGACCCTGACATTATCAACTTAAAAGAGCAAGTTTTACAGATAGTGAAATTGAAAAGGTGCCAGTACGATATAACTTTAAGAGTGGAGTCTTTATGAAACTAGAGATAACCTACAATTACTGCAACTGAGAAGTTATTGACAAGGTAGTAGTTTCTAACGTTTATCAGAAAGAGATTTTAACTTTGAGTCATTGTATGCCCTTGGGTGGACATCAAAGTGTGAAGAAAACTGTGAACAATGATTCTAAACATTTTTACTGGCCTGGTTTGAGAAACGATATGGTGACATTTTCCCGAACTTGTTATACTTGTCAGCGTGTGTGTAAAGCTAATCGAGTTATTCCAATAGCCCCACTGCAACCTATCCCTAAATTCAATTAATCGTTCTCCAAAATTATTGTAGATTGTGTAGGCCCATTGCCAAAAACTAAAACTGGTCATCAGTATTTGCTGATCCTCATGTGCACAGCGTCTAGATTTCCAGAGGAAATACCATTGAAGAATATAACGAGTAAAACTGTAATAAATACTCTTATAACAATTTCTAATTATTTATGTTGCCGGAGGAAATACAATCTGAACAAGATAGTATGTTTTATGTCTGGATTATTCCAGCAGGTAGTTTACAAACTGGGTGCTAAACAGTTTACCTCGTCTGCATAACATGCAGAATCGCAAGGGGCCTTGGAGAGGTTCCATTCTACCCTGAAAAACATGATTAGGACGTATAACGTGGTAAATGAAAAGGATTCGGATGAGGGTATGCATTTAGTTTATTTGCAGTATTGGAGTCATTGCAGGATTCCTTAGGTTTTAGTCCTTTGCACTTGTCTTTTGGTATAGAGTTATGGGGACCTTCTTTAAAAAAATGGATTAGAGAAGAGGTCCAAACAAATCAGCTGGATTATGTTTTGAAATAGAAGGATAAATTGCACAAAGCTTGTAGCTTAGGCAGGGAGAATTTAAAAACGGCTCAGGAGAAAATGTAAACCTGGTATGATAAGAAAGATAAAAATGAGGTCATTTTAGCGTGGAGATAAGGTGTTAATTCTTTTCCCGGTGCAAAGGAAGCATTTCCAAGCTAAATGTCAAGGTCTTTATTCGAGTATCTCTAATGTTAATGATGTGGCGTATGTGATAAGAACTCCAGAACGAAGAAAGTCAACAAAGCTTTGTCATATAAATATAATAAAACTGTATTATGAGAAACAGTCCGCGACTGTGACTGCTGCGGTTAAGAATCAAAACACAGAAATGCAACTGCAGATGCTGTGGATCAACAAATACGTACACAACGCAGGAAGAACTCAGCAGTTTAGGCAGCATCGGTGAGAAAAGAGCAGCCAACGTTTCGGGCCGAGCCCCTTCATCAGGAATGGGAGGGGGGAAGAGGGCCGAAGCCCAGTAATAGAGGTAGGGGAGGGGGAAGGGCTCGAGGCGCCAGGTGAAAAACCAATCAGAGGAAAGATAAAGGGGGGAGGGGATAAGCATGAAAGAACTGTAGAAATAAAGGTGCAGAAAGTTGAAAGGGGAGAGAGGCAAAGAGGGACCTGGGATAAGGGGAGGGGGCGGTGGAGGGAATTACCGGAAATTGGACTGATCGCACTGGGAAGTTAACGGATGATTCATTTGAAACTCATTTTGAACCCAATATTATTTCTGCCAGATTACCAAACTCAATAATTCTCGAAAATATTGTTGACAAATTAGCTCATTTACAGTCAGACTAGAGGCAGCAGATTAAATAGTTACTTTTAAAGTATAGGGATTTTTTCGGGACGTTCCTATAAGATCCTCAGTAGCTTTACCTGATGTAGATGTTGCAGAAGCCAAACCCATAAAGACATATCCATATCGGATGAACAGGACAAAATGTGAACTTGCTGAGGAAGAAATTAAATATAGGCTGAAGAATAATATTATTAGACCTTCTAATTCGAGTTGTAGTTCAGCTTGTCTTACGTTGCTTACATCAGGCAGTAGTAATCAGTTTTGCACTGATTACAGGAAGGTGAACGCTATAACAGAAACACATGAGTATCCTATCCCCTGAGTGGTTAATTGTGTGGACAAAGTCGGCCAAGTCAAGTTCCTTACAAAGATTGATTTGTTGAAAGGTTATTGGTGAGTTCCATTGACGGATAGTGGTAGAGAGATTTCGGCATTTGTTACCTCATCTGGATTAACTGGATATAATATTCTTCCTTTTGGGTTAAAGGATGTCCTATGTACTTTCCAGCGGATGATTCATTGTATGATTTATGGGTTAAATTTACAGATGTCTTTATTATTGCTTTAGTTAAAGCAAATGATACTTGGGAAGCACATATTACTGCGGTGGAGTATTTGAAAGAAATTTGAAAGGCTTTCAAAAGCTAACTAAACTATTAAGTTGTGAATTAAAAGTGAATTTGATCATGCCACTGTGACCTACCTTGGTTATGTTGAAGCTCCGGTCTTGGTTAAGGAAAATTGTTATGGAAGTTAATCAAACTCAACTTCAGCAACAGCTATTGATGGTACAGGAGTAAACTATTTTGATAACTCACATTAATGGAAACGGCAATGTGACTGCTGACTGTCTATCTAGATGATGAATATACAATTTCTTAACGGAGTGGCATTTAAAAAAAAATGCTGCATTCCTAATATATATTGGTTAGTAATGTGCCGTATGATAAACCTATGTATATTGAGTATGTTGTCGATTTTATACCTTTGTAATTTTTTAAAATAAAATCTGACTGATTTCTATATTCATTGCTGTAGGCCACATAATATAAATTGGGGGCTCGTCCGGGATGTTGGTATTTTGTAAAATGGATTGTGCAATTAATAATCTGATTTGGAAAAATGAAATATCCGATTTATTTTGTTTTATTAGACTTCGGTGCTATTTGACAGCAATTAGTATTGTCAACTTTCTGACATAGCCATCCCGGAGATATTTGCCGAGTCAAAATAGGGTGATTCATTCGTGAATGCCAGATGGTTCGACCTTAAAGGAATTTCGAAGGTTATAACAATGGCAGTAATTCAGGGTAAAACGCTTCACACTATGTAGAGTCGTGTGGTTTGGGAGAAAACAAAGTTCAATAGGTTTCCAATAGGTAAGCTGGAGATGATGTTACATATCGAACTAATGATGTCAGAGCAATGTAAACCGGGCACGGAATGATGTCGATTAGAAAATGAATGTAAATGGAGAGAATTTGAAGCTAGAGAACAGATAGAAAGAGTGAGTTTGAGCTAACGATAGAGAAATTGTGTTACGAACATAAGGCGACTGGTTCTGGGAAACAGTTTGTTGCTAGTCGGGAGGTTATATTGGCTCGTGCATTCAATGAGGCATAAATGGATGAATATTTTCAGCTTTTTCAAACTGTTGCTCAGATTACACAGTGGCCGAAAGATACATGGCGAATGATGTTATGAAGTGTAATTAAATGTAAAGCACAAGTCTGTACAGTTTTAACTGCTGAGCAACACTGGATTATGATATTGTGAATCATTATATACTGAAAGCGTACGACCTGATTCCAGAAGCTTTTAATGAAAGATTCAGACATTTGAAGAATTCCGTGTAAAAACTTTGGTGGAATCTGCCTACGATGAATCTGTGTGTTTTGCCAGATGGGTTTCCTCTAAAAATGTGAATGGGAAATATGAAGAATTAAAAGAGTTGATTTTAATGAAGGAATTTAAAAGCTGCTTTCTCTGTTGAAGTAAGAGCCTACTTAATGAGAGGGTCACTGCTTCATTTCAGGATTCTGGTAAATTAGCAGATGAGTATGCTTTAATCCATAAGTGTAAATTTGCTCAGGGCAGAACGTTTAACAGGAAAAATAGCACACAGTATCAAGATAAACTTGAAATTAAATCAGACGTTAGGGAGAAAGATAACTAAGACGGGAAACGTGATGCCAAGAAAATTTGGTCCTATTTGTATTTTAGTAAGAAACCTGCCGACGTAATAGCTAACTGTTTCCGACTGAAGAAAAAGGAGAAGTTGGCAGTCCCAGCTGCTTGCGTTCAAATATTGAAAAACCTGTAAATCCACAGTGTTCGAGAAATACAAATGAAGCTTTCTCAATGTCTGATAAAGTTAAGAGGGGATATGATTTTTTTATAACCGAAGGATTTGTATCCTGAAAAGAGGGATCCACTCCGGTGCCAATAAAAATCCTTAGAGATACTAGAAATTCTCGGACACTTACGTTGGACAGTGTTCTAAAATTTAGTGATGAGGCTGACACGAGTAAGGTAAACGATATACCAGGTATTGGGAGTGTACACTGTGCATTTGAATAGTGTAAATTAAAGGTCAGGGTTAGTTACAGGACCCATTAAAGTATGACTACAAACCAGTTTACCGGTGAACGATGTTTCTCTATTCTGAGGGAATGAATTAGCAGATGGACAAGTTTTCTCTTGAACTGGTTTTGACGATTAAGCCTATCTCCGATTAAGCAAAGATAGGTTCAACATGGCTTCCTCCTATGTGGTAACCCGAGCTATGGAAAAAAAAAGATGGCTGAGGAGGATGGATCTGCTAACCATAACCGTTCAACTCGGGATTCGGATTTTGAGGATGAGTCAGAAACTTCCTTAAGTTCATTGTTTGATCAAAACTCTTGTAATCAGTCGGACCAGGAAGATCTGTCTCTGTCGCGGAAGGAGATAATAGCAGAGCAGAGTAGAGAACCTGAGATTATCACATTAAAAAAACAACTCTTGCAGATAGCGAAATTGATAATGTGCTAGTGGGATAGCATTTTAAGAGTGGAGTGTTAATGAGGAACTGGAGATCACCTACAATTCCTGGAACTGAGTATTGGGAAGTTATTTAACAGGTGTTACGTATTCAGGCAACAATAAATATATGAGTTAGGCAAGGGTTTTTATAATAAATAACACGCTATTAAACACTGAAAACAAACCCCGCAAAAGTAAACAAACAATAACGTAACCGGAAATCAGCTGCTGTGCGGCAGCTTAACAGTTCTTAAAGCGATGTTGCAAAAACAGTTCTTTAAAGTGGTATTGCCAAAAGTTCAAAATGCTCACAGTCCATTTAAAAGGAGAGACTTTTTAAGGCGTTTTAAATTCTCTTCCACGTCGTTTTTCTTAAGTTTCCAAAGTCGAACACATCCCACGAAGAATTTTATGAACCGTAACGGCTTAAAGGCACTGACCTTTCCTTCCACACTATTCTCAAATCCTTTCTGGTCTTCCCAGGGATTAACACAAGAATAGTCAACGAAATCCATCCGAATGAGGATCACACAAGGTCGAACCTGTTTCACCGTCGAAATTCGAATCTCCTCGATCTTTAACTCCCGAACTCCGATCTTCACTCTCCACCGATTCTTAACCAACAGTATTGTAAAGAAACTGCTGGCAAATGACCTTTTAAACTTTAGGCATTAGATTAAACTTCATTTT
This sequence comes from Hemitrygon akajei, assembly GCF_048418815.1. Lineage (NCBI taxonomy): Eukaryota > Metazoa > Chordata > Chondrichthyes > Myliobatiformes > Dasyatidae > Hemitrygon > Hemitrygon akajei. The sequence goes on along the minus strand of NW_027331926.1, from coordinate 8,549,665 downwards.
TCAACTAAACAGCGTCATAACATTAAATCACGCAGTGGCATGAAGTCAACATGGCAATTCCAGCCACGAACTGACCCACCTCATAGGGTGGGGTCTTCCTTTTATAACCTGTTAAAAAAACCTGTCACATGATCTCTACTGGCGGGAAAATGACATCACTCCACCATCACAAGACCATTACCTCAAGTCCAGTATAGCTTCAACCCCAGTTATGTCACGAGTAGGTAACACAGGTAATATTTACTAAAGTTTATCGGAATCAGATTTCAAATTCGGCTCATAGTATGCCCTTGGGTGGACATCAAGGTGTGATGAAAACTGTGAACAAGGTTTCTAAATATTTTTTCTAGCCTCTTTTGAGAAGAGATGTGGCGACATTTTGCTGGACATGTCACACTCGAAGGATTGTGTGCAAACATAAACAAGCTATTCCAGTGGCCCCACTGCAACCTATTCCTGCATTTAGTGAACCCTTTTCCAAAATGATTGTGGATAGTGTAGGCCCATTGCCAAAAAACTAAAAATTGCCAACAATATTTGCTGACCCTCACGTGCACAGCGTCTGGGGTTCCAGAGGCAATACCACTCAGGAATATAACGGCTAAAACTTTAATAAAGACTCTTATTTTTTACTTATTTTGTGTTGCCGACGGAAATACAATCTGATCAAGGAAGTAATTTTACGTCTGGATTGTTCCCAGCAGATGGTATATAAAACGAGAGCTAAACAGTTTATCTCGTCTTCATGACATCCAGAATGGCAAGGAACCTTGGAGAGGTTCCAACCTACCCTCAGAACCATGATTAGGATGTATTGTGTGGAAAATGAAAAGGATTGGGATGAAGACGTATATTTACTTCATTTGCAGAACGGGAGACAGTTCAGGATCCTTAGGTTTTAGTCCTTTTGAACTTGTGTTTGGGAATAGAGTTAGTGGACCTTTGGCCTTATTAAAAGAAAAATGTATTCAGAAAGTGGTACAGACTAATTTGCAGGGTTATGTTTTGAAATGTAAGGATAAATTGCGTAAACCTTGTAGTTTAGCCAGGGAGAATCTAAAATCGGCTCAGGCGAAAATACAAAACCTGGAGTGATAAGGAAGCTAGAATGAATTAATTTCATCCTGGAGATAAGCTGCTGGTTCTTTTTCCAGTGCAAATGAAACATTTACAAGCTGAATTTCATGGTCCTTTTCAGATTATATCTGACATTAGTGATTTGCATTATGTGACAAAAACTCCAGATCGAAGAAAATAAACACAGCTTTGTTATATATAAATCCAATGTTATTTCTGCCAGATTACCAGACTGAGCAACTCTGGAAAATATTGATGGGTTAAATGATACAGGTGCCTGTACTGATGCTTTTGTTACAGGAAACGATACTTGGGAATCAAATATTACTACAGTGGAGAAACTAGGTGAAAGGCTTTCAAAATCCACCTTACCTGTTAACTTAGCTAAAAGTGAATTGGTCATACCACTGTCACTCACCTTGGTTATGTTGTAGGTCCAGGCTTGGTTAAGGAATATGATTAACGAGATAGATCAAACTCCATTTCAGCTACATAGTTTGATGTTACAGGAGTATAGTATTTTGATAACTCATATTAAAGGAAAAGATAAAATGATTGCTGACTGTAATTACAGGTTGATTTGGAACGTAAAGGTGCCCCACACGCTATTGTTATTCAAGAGTGTGCTGTGAAAAGGCAGAATTTGAAATGCTGTTTGGACCAAGAGTTTAAACTGAAAACTAATAACATGAAGGGTCCTGAAGATAAAACCAACAACTTGCTTAAAATTGAAGAATTGTGTGGAAATTCGGAAAATGGTCTAAGTTTGGAACACATTGCTGATAAAATAACTCATATGAAAGGAGCAGGCGAAAGCCTATTCCACACTGGTGCACAAGCTTAACTGGAAACGGGGCGAGGGTTGACGGGATGCCATTTTAAATAACAGGATCCGGTTTTAAGGGATTTTTATTTTTATCTGTTTATATCATCATTATTTTTTATTATTATTTGCTGCGTGTATCTTCCATTGCAGACTACATGTATTTCAGTGTCTAGCTGTATTGCAATAAGTTTCGCAATTTTGTGTCAATTGACAGACACGGTACGCATCCGTCGACAGCCGTCTGGGTGGACTAATAGATACACTTCCAATCTGCTTTTGTGTTGCTTCACTGACGGTCTGAAAATAAAGGGTTAACTGCACCTGAAATTCTGTAGAAGTTAATTAAGGGAGTTTCCGTGGGGATTGTTGACGTCACCGCGGAGGGTTGGCTGCTGGTTGCCTGGTCTATTAATCTGCTCAGTATCCCTGAATACGACGGTTTCGGTGAGAGCCGCCAGTCTGCGCTATCAGAGACCAGCGGCCGCAGACAAAAGAAGACGAGGTTGGATCGGGAACAGGAAAATCTAGACTATCCCAGCAATGGATCCTAATCTTAGAATTACATCGCATAATGCTACAGGAATTGCGAAGAATATTTTCGGGCATATTCAGTCTCTTTTTGATAATTACAAATGGCTGTCGTTGGACTCTCGAATCACTGTTGTGCTTATGGCATTCCAAGTGGTTTACTACCCTGTACTCACCATTGTAGCTCTTCCTGGTAAGTGTCTCGTCTCTTCCTCATGACTTACGTTGAAAAATATAAGTCAGCTTCTCTTTCTTACCTGTCCTCTAAAGACTCGCTGATTGCACGGCAGGTCCTTCCAAGTGGTATCGCTTCAGCAAACATCGGCTGATTGTGTTTGATAAGGTACGCTATGCAAGGCTTGTTGTGAAAGTAAGGAGGCATGTGATCCAAAGGAACTTTGCTTTGTGGTTCCAGAAATGGCTTGCCCACAGAATGCAAAGGGTCGTTCTAGACGGTACATTCTGCATTAAGGTCGTTGACCAGTGGTTTGCCTCAGGGATCTGTTCTGGCACCCCTACACTTTGTGATTTTTATAAATGACCCGGATGAGAAAGTGGAGCGATGGGTTAGTAAATTTGGTAACGAAAACGGGTCGGAGGTGTTGTGGATAGTGTGCAGAAATTTCGGATGTTACAGAAGGACATTGATAGGACGCAGAAGAGGCAGATGAAGTTCAACACTGATAGGTGTGAAGAGGTGTATTTTGGCAGTATGTTGCTGTGCGGAGGGAATTTGGAGTGTTTGTGCTTGAATCGCAAAAGGTTGGTTTGCAGGTGCTGCAGCCTATCAGGAAGACAAATGAGATGTTCGCCGTTGTTGCCAGAAGGAATGAATTTCAGAGCGGAGAGGTCATGCTGCAACTGCTCAAGGTACTGGTGAAGCAGCATCCAGAGTACTGTGCAGTTCTGGTCACCCGACCTGAGGATTGTTATACAGTCTGTGTAGGCTGTTCACCAGCTAATTCCAGAGATGAGGTGGTTCGACTATGAGGGACAATTGAGTCGACTGGGATCGTACTCGCTGGAACTCAGAAGGATGACAGGAAACCATCTAGAAACATATATAATTAGGGAATGTATAGATTAGATAGTGGCAGGACAGTAGTTTCCACTGGCAGGTGAGACTAAAACAACGGGACATAGCCTGAGGTTTCTGTGGAGAGAATCGAGTACCATCATGAGGAGGAACTTCTTCTTTCTTGGGTGGTGAATCTGTGGATTTCTCTGCTCAAAGAAACCGTGGAGGCTACCGCAATAATAAAAAAAAAATATCTAAGACTGGCGGGCAGAATCTTTTCATAGTAGAAGAATCGAGGGCTATGAGAAAATGGTTGGTATGCAGCGATTAGAATATGGTCAGTCGTACTTCAATGGTTCATTAGTTGATGGAAAGTTCCTGAGAGGCCGAATTTATGAACACTTAGAAAGATATAATATTGTTAGGAATAGTCAGCATGACTTTGTCAAGGGCAGTTCGTGCCTTATGAGACTGATTGATTTTTCTGAGGATGTGACTAAACATATTCGTGAAGGGGGAACAGTAGGTGTAGTGCATATGGATTTAGGCAAGGCATTTGCTAAGGTAATCCATGCAAGGCTCATTGAGAAAGTAAGGAGGAATGAGATTTGAGGGGTCATTGCTTTGCGGATCCAGAACAGGCTTGCCCAGATAAAGCAAAGACGGCTTGTAGACGGGTTATACTCTGCATGGATCTATGTGACCAGTGGAGTGCCTCATCGATTTGGTCTGTGGCCATTACCCTTCGATATTAAAACAAAATGAACTGGATTGGGAACTGAAGGGATGGTTTAGTTAATTTGTTGATGACACAAAGTTCGGAGGTGTTGTGGATTGTGTAGATGGCTGTCAGTGTTTACAACGAGGCATTGATAAGATGCAAAACTGGGCTGAAAAGTGCCAGATAGAGTTCAAACCAGATAAGTGTGAAGTGGCTTATTTTGGTAGTTCAAATGTGATGATATAATATGGTATTAACTGTAAGACTATTGGCGGTGTTTGAAGATCAGTGGGATCTTGGGGTCCGAGTCCATAGGACGCTCAAAGCTGCTGCGGAGGTTGAATTTGTGGTTAAGAAGGCATACAGTGTATTGACCTTCATCAATCGTGGAATTCAATTTAGGAGCCAAGAGGAAATATTGCATCTATATGGGACCCTGGTCAGACCCCACATGGCGTACTGTGCTCAGTTCTGGTCGCCTCACTACAACAAGGATGTGGAAACCATAGAAAGTGTGCAGAGGAGATTTACAAGGATGATGCCTGGAATAGAGAATATGCCTTATGAAAACAGGTTGAGTGAACTCGGCCCTCTCGCCAGGGAGCGACGGAGGATGAGAGGTGACCTGATAAAGGTGTATAAGATCATGAGTGGAATTGATCATCTGGATAGTCAGAGGCTGATTCCAAGGGCTGAAATGGGTGCCAGAAGAGGAGGCAAGTTTAGGGTGCTTGGGAGTAGGTAACAGAGGAGAATTCAGGAGTCTTTTTGATTATGCAGAGAGCGGTGAGTGCGTGGAATGGGCCGCCGGCAACGGTGGTGGAGGCGGATACGAGAGGATCTCTGAAGAGACTTATGGATAGGTACATGGATCTTAGAATAATAGAGGGCGATGGGTAAGCCTGGTAATTTCTAAGGCAAGGACATGTTCGGTATAGTTTTGCGGGCCGAAGGGCCTGTATTGTGCTGTAGGATTTCTATGTTTCTATGTTTCCAGATCAGCCATGATCATCTTCAGTGCCAGATCATGCCAATCCGAACAGAAGGAGTATTTCTGCTTCTGTTACGAATGTTCTTATATTCCCATTTCCTCTCGTGTTTATAGTTGAGGGGAGTTGATTTTCTGTCACTGTGATACATGGTATGTTAATCAGTTTATTATTCTCTTAACACTTGCCTGTCTCAACTCTTACTTCTGACGCTAAAGATCAGAATACATTCAAGTCCATTGATATCCGTGCTCAGCACATAGCGTACGGCAGCTGAATTCAGCTATTTGAGCACCGAGCCTTCTCCGCCATTCCAACATAGCTGATTTATTATCCCTCTCAATCACATTCTGGCGCCCTCTCCGCGTATCCACTGCAAAAAGTAACAATGAACTGCCCTCCTAAGCTGTCTGTAGCGATAAATTCTACACATTCACCAGCCTCTGTGTAAAGAAATTTCTCACCGTCTCTGTTCTAAAGAGATGAAAACTCGTGAAAACTTTTGTGAATTTGAGTATGGTGAAAACTCGTCTTCAGGTGCAGACTCCCCAACTACAGAACCTACTGCTCCATTTCGACGATATCTAGAAATTTCAATATTCGACAGGTTTCAATGAGATTCCCCTCATTCTCCTGAACTTCAGGAGGTACATTATAAACACTACCTATTTAGTAATGGCTCCCGATAATCTCCTCAGCAAGTACATTAATTTCATGTTCACCTTTATAATCGGAAGGGCTGTCATTTAAAATAATAGTTTTCAGAGAATGTTCCGTCAAAATATAAGTTAATGGTTTTTATTTCTTTCTACACAGTTAACATGGTAACAATTGTCATCCTGTCGCGGGGAAAGTGCGGTCTCTCCAAAGGCGTCACAAGGTACCTGGTTGCCATGGTAGCAGCGGATCAGCTCGTGGTTCTCTTCGACCTGGTATTGAGCAAGATTCCGATGACTTACATTCCTGTAGATGTCTTCATCTGGTCTCGTCCTGTCCCTGTTTGTAATATTCACGCTTTCGTGTTCTATACCGCCACGGACTGTTCTGTCTGGTTCACCGTCACTTTCACCTTTGATCGATTTGTCGCCATTTGTTTTCAGAAGCTGCAACGAAAATACTGCACCGGAATGCGGCGGCTCTGGTTCTGGGGACAGTGACTGTACTGAGCTGCGGAAAGAACATTTTCTGGTACTTTTTGCTGGCTGGGTATTATTCAATGGGAATTTCGCCCGTGCTCTGTATGCGTTCTTATCGTTTTTCCAAAACTCTGCAGACAACATTTAAACTGATCCATTTCCTCCTCACCCCAGTATTCCCCTTTATCCTGATTCTGCTGCTCAACAGTTTAACCATCAGGCACGTCTTCGTGGCCAGCCGAGCCCGAAGGAGACTCCGTCGTTCACGCAATGGAGAGAAGCCCGCCGACGCGGAAATGAAAAACCGCCGGCAATCCCTTCTGTTACTGCTGGTGATGTCGGGGAATTTCATCCTGCTGTGGGCACTGCTAACAGTGCTTTCCGTATGGGATAGCCTGTCTTTTTACGTTAAAGAGCTACGCTCGAATTCTCTGCAGGAACTGGGCTACATGCTGCAGCTGCTGAGCTGCTGCACCAACACGGCCCTCTACGCCGTTGTACAGGCCAGGTTCAGGGTGCAGTTTAAGGAAACGGTGAAATTGCCCGTAAGTCTCATGGCAAAGTTCATTCGGCGTTCTCAGGACCGCAGTAATCTCCGCTGACGCCTCTCCCATTTCGCAGCAAAATATCTCATTTCGACAATGGCATGTGCTGTTCCATACAGGTTGTGGACGGCCCCGATTAGCTCTCGTCCTCCCCAACTCCATGCAAGACAACGATCCGTGACGTGTTCCCAATCTGCCTCCGCTGTGCTCCTTCCATTTTAGGTTCTTCACGAGTTCCCTCTCATGTCTACTTCAGTTCCACCAAGTGGGTGTTTCTACCAAGTGGAGCAATTTAAGGTGGGGTGGGTTATATAGGAGGCAAGATTTGAGGGTATGCACAATATTGTGGGCCGAAGGGCCTGTAATGTGCTGAACTATTCTATGTTCTATTTTCTACCGTTTATTGCATACAATGCTCTGACATCACCATCGCAATCCGACGCTTGTGCCCTGCCGGTATTCCGTCCGGCCCGAATGCCTGTTCAGGTGCGCCAGAGGTAGCTCCATCCCTTTCCTCTGGCGAGAGGTTTTCGTTCCAAGACCCCCAGCCATTGCACTGTTCGGGAAGTCTGGTTACTGTGGACATACTGCACATCTCCAATTGATCCGGAGTTCATTGCAATCCGCCTGTCACCCCGAGAATAATCCGTAAACGCGGACTCGTAAAACCATTCGCCCAATAGTCTTTCGTCCACCTCAAGGGGCAACTGCCATCGCAATGCCTTCTGGGAAATAACGGAAATACGTGGACGCTTTGTGCAGTGGAGATCCAATCTATCGGACAGGATTGAGTACATTGGGTATGTGGCGAAGGTGATTACTGCGTAAAGGGCACCTGATGATTATGTATTTATTGAGATTATTCACACACACACACACACACACACACACACACAATCAACTGAACATCACTCCACTCCCTTTGCAACTTCTGGTCATTTCCTACTCAATTCTTGTGGAAACATTGTTTGCATCGTTTAGATTTGCATTTACATTTACATAGTTCATTATTATATTGTGATTTGTCTGTACAGTGGTCTCTTGCACTGTTTGGTGCTCTTTATGTTGTCTCTGTGAAGGCCTGAATACTAATGTAGTTTTGTGTTGTTTCCTGTAGTACCATGGTTCTGTAGCATCGTTGTTTCGCTTTTGCTGTGAACTGTAACAGCAGTTATGGTTGAGATGACAATAAAAGAGACTTGACTTGACATGAGATTCGGCACGAAATGTGAGATGCTGTCAGAAGTATGGCTCCAGGATAAACACCTTGAATTGGTATGGATACGTCAGAGATTTTTCCCGCTGACACTTCCGGAGCAGCATCTTGCACTGGACTATTCCACTTGAGACACTGATTGGAACTCTCAGAAACGCCGATGCGCATCCTTACTAGGTGCCTCGTAATTTGGCCCTTTTCCTTCCCCGTTTGAGTATTCCCCGTTATGCTCAAGAAGGACCATTTCCAGTTAGAATTATGCAGAACACTAGGCCTCAGGACACAGCATCCAGTCAATTTTTGATCCAGAGGTGGTGGACAGAGTGTAGTGGTAGAGGGCAACCATTCTGGATTTGACATGCATTGGTTATGCTCTGGCGTTTGACTCTGATGAAAATCTAGATGACACATAAATACGCTTGCAGAGGACACAGAACGTGATGGAGTTGTGGATGTCGACAAAGCTTGGTGTAAATGCAGATGGGTTGGAAGATTAGCCGAGAAATAACAACTTTATCAAACTGATACGACAGTTCGGACTCTACCTTTCTTCGAAACAATAGGGAATACGGGAAAATAGATTTTTATAGGGATCTGGAGGAAAAGGAGAGAACACCAAGATTGCTCATGTTGAGGTATTAGAAAAACGTTAAGCTTCGTGGACTTGCACAGGAACACCCATTCGTGGACAGGTAAAGCAGTAACTCTACCGTTTGATACATTCATATGCAACAATAATAAATAAAAACGGGGATTCGTATGCCACTAGAAGGTGTGAAACAGCAATTCAGACATTTCAATGTGGTGACCCAGGGATCGCATTTTAAACACATCGCACAAAGAACAGACAGTAGGCAGTGTTTAACAGGGAGTTGTTCCGGTGTTTGTGTGCATAAATGCAGATGGACTGATAAATGATCTTGCAGTCAAAAAATATATACATATATATATTTGGAGACATGCAAAAAGTGCGGGATAAATTAAAGTAGGGCGAGTGGTCATTTCAAATGATGTGTAAAGGGCAAGAGATTCACACAGAGAGTCGTGGGTACATGGAATGCTCTTCCTGGTGTGGTGGAAGAGGACAATGATTAGTGATTTAAAAAGAGAAGCTCGGATGGGCATGTGCAGATGAGGAACATTAATGGAAACATTTGCTCATTATGTAAGCTGACAAGATCAGTTACACACTTGGTTACTAATTTAGCTGGATCAGCAGGACATTGCTTGCCGAAACTCTGTCCTTGTTCAGTACGGTTCCATGTTTTGGATTCTAAATCAGGGAATGAACAAATGACAATTCGGACCGAGATCCTTCATCGGGATTGGAAACGGCAAGGGGCCGGGTGGGTTCAGCGGGATGAGGAAATGAGGGGATGAGTTACAAACTGACAGGTGGTAGGGCAAATAGAGGTACGGGAAATGCCGGGGAATGAGCGGATGGGGGTGCAGTAAGATTCTGTGAGGAGATAAGAGTAAGTGGGAAGGGAACGAAGAGGAAAGAAGTTGAGGACTGTTGGCAATGGACAAAAGAGAAGGCATGGGTTCTCCAGCTGGAGAATAATGGTCAGTGAGCTGAAACGAAGAGACGAGAGGCGGTGTTGTTGTGCATCTTTAAAGTGGATTTTGAAAGGTTTATCATAATTGAGGCAGTCAATGGTTACGGGGGACGGTAGGGGAATGGGGTTGGGAGGGATCGTAAATCAGCCATGACGGAATAGCGGAGTAGATACAATTTTCGGTTGGAGAATAAAAATGGGAAGAGAACTATCTTCTTTAAAAATGCGAGAGTAACTTAACAACAAAAATGAATATACAGTCAATTTTGTGCAGCAAGACCTTTCCACAGGACTGGAGAGGATGGAGGAAGACCCCAGAATTAAAAGTGGATGAGTTAGTGGAGTAGAAGAAAGATAATTAGAAGGTGATAGATGTAGCCAGCTGGTCGTGAAAGTAAAAGGGTGAGAGAGGAAATAATCTGATAGGCCAGAGGGAGAGCAGTGAGATAGGATCTTACTGAACCCCTGTTGAAATGAGGATTTAAATTTCCTCAAGATAGGCATGCCCTGAGGAGACTAATCATAAATCATAAACACGAGAGTTTTACTGACTTTGGAAAGCTAAATCAGCATGTCAGGAGAAAACCTAGTCTGAAACGGGGTCCAGAATAGACCCTATGAACTCTGCTGCTATTTAGAGGGAGGGACAGAAACTGCTCTGAAGGTTGATGTTAGGGTTTCTCTGCCAGCTTGTTTACCTTTTCCGCGAGGTCACTTGCCCGCTTGTAGAGTTCCTGCAAAAGTGGAGGACGGAGCATTTTGATGGACAGCTGGTGTCCAACATGGAGAGATAAAAGCCAGCTCCGCTGTTACACAGACGCACACACCACGGGACACACAACACAGGCACTGGATGAGCTCTGTTGCTCTCATAGGAAGGCGGGGGTGTCGGAGGTTCGATTCGGGGAAATCGATCAGTAGCTCACAGTGTGATAAGGTGCAACCGGTGCGGAATTATTTGTGTGTCCACCCATGCCTTTGTGATAATTCCACCACTGATGAACGGTCGTACGTACCATGGTCATAGTCGGTGACCACAACAATGACTTCGGAAGACAACGGGAAGATGGACGGCATCATCTCTTACCTCTCTCTCTCTCTCTCTCTCTCTCTCTCTCTCTCTCTCTCTCTCTCTCTCTCTCTCTCTCTCTCTCTCTCTCCAACGTTACTCAACAAATTACCTCGAATTGAACTGAACTCTCCTCATCATATCATAAGTCTGTACCCATTTACCCCTAGGTTTGAAAGAGCCCAGCTAGTTCCTGTTTCTACACTTATGTATATGTAACTAACCCGTTTGATATATTTACATCGATATTACTCCATTGCTTAGATACGAATAAACGTTATTAGTTTATAGGATACCAAACTCAAGAGTGGTTTCCATTTCTGTGGTTCTGTAAACCGGTCACGGGGTCCGTGACAATCACACACAAATTGCTGGAGAAGCTCACTGGTTAGACAGCTTCTATTCATTTTTTTTTTTGTAGATTTTCTGGCCAACTGTCGAAGTTTGCTCCTGCGGTCCGCCGCATTATTCCAGCTGCGTCCAAATCTTCTTCATGAATGCTAACGCGTATTTCACATTCATAATCACCCAGCCCCCGATCAAACCGGGCGAGGATTTGGATGTGGGCACCACCAAAGTCTCTGTCCCCGCGAAGAATCCTGACAATCCGACCATCACACCATAAGATCTTGTAGATATTAGGCCACTTTGGCCCAGCGAGTCTGCTTTGCCATTTTATCATGGCTGAACTAATTTTCTTCTCAGCCCAAATCTCCTGCCTTGCCCCATATCTCTTCTTGCCCTGACCTATCAAGAAACATCAACAACTGCCCTGAATATACCCAACGATTTGCTCTGCACAACTGCCTGCGGAAGCTGAGACAGACCTGTGCCTATGAGGAAAATTGAAGGATACTCTCGTTATACAAGCAGAAAAGATTCGTTAGCTGTTATGTTACTAATTCAAATGGGTCAGCACAGCAGTGTGGGACGAAGGGTCTATTCCTGTGCTGTAATATTCCATGTCCTGGTTTTTAAATCAGGGAATGAACAGATGACACGTCGGAGCGAGATGCTTCACATGGATTGGAAGCACCAAGAGGCAGTGTGGGTTCAGCGGGATGAGGGGATGGATGACAAACTGTGAGGCAGTACGACAAACTTATGCCTTCTTAACCACAGAGACAACCTGCGCAGCAGCTTTGAGTGCCCTGTAGATTCGAACCCCAAGCAGAGGATCTCATACAGAAAACGATTACAGGTTAGCAATCGAAAAGTAGCGTTCAGTCCGCCAGATTTGCTCAGACAGGGATTTCAGTAGAGGCGCTTTGAGATCATGTTGCAGTTCTTTGAGTTGTCGATGAGGGCGCACTCGGAATACTGAGTACAGTATTTGGTCACCATGCAAAAGTGCGGCTGGGCAGCAACAAGGGCAGAAAAGAGTGACGGACATGTACCCAGCACCAGAGGGCTTGAGGCATGGAGACTGGTAGGATACTTGGAACTTAATAGAATGAGAGACGAACTTGCAGAACTTCCTTTTGCATTTGAACTGGCGTAGACGAGGTGGATGATAAGAGTCTTTGAGGTCCTGCATCGGGGAGTCTAAGTCTTGCAGACGTGCGTGCAGGTAAGGGGGTAGGATGGATTAAAAAGAGTCGTTTTGACGAAGTCCGTGTTATAGGAACGACCTGAACAGCAAGAGGCAAAAGCAGGTAAAACAGGATCGTGAGATGAGAGAGTTGAAGTAGGGAACGGAAGGGAAATTTTTAACGTACGTAGATGGAGTTATGTGTAAGTGAAAATATACCAGAAAGAGTGGTTGAGAAAGAGACGAGAGTATCATTAAAAACCAAGTGGAGATATACTTGGAGGGGTGGGCATCAGAGTGATATGACACAGGCATTGATTGTTTGATCCGACGTTCTGTAACCGTGTTCCGTGACGATGACTTCTTAGCAATTGTTCGCAAGCAAAACCAATTTTTGGAGGTTAAGGGAAATAAAGTAAATGTCGACAAACGAGAGAATAGGCAAGTACCCCATCAGGGTCTGCGTTGGATACAATAGTTAAAATAGTGGCTGATTGTCATGAGCCAAAGAGTAGAAATAAAATAGCCTTTCTTCGTTGGCTGCAAGTGACTGGTTGTGTTCCACAGGAGTCTGTGTTGGCACTGATTTTTTTTTACGTTAAATGTCTATGATTTGGATGACGGAATTGATAGCCTTGATCAGAATCAGAATCAGACTTTAATCGCCAAGTACCTATGCACATACAAGGAATTTACTTCCGGCAGATGTTGTCTCTCTGCTCAGAACAATAATAATGATAAATATAAATGTACATACAGGTAGTGCAATCCAAGTAATAGTTAGCCGACAGTTAACCGGCAGTTAACTGTTCAGCAAAGTGACCGCAGTAGGGAGAAAACTTCTCCAGTGCCTATTAGTCTTAGTCTGGAGGGATCTGAAGCGCCTACCAGACGGAAGCAGATCAAACAGTCCGTGCGCAGGATGGGAGGAGTCCTTTATTATGTTCCCCGCCCTCTTCTTCAACCTGGAAGAGTACAGGTCCACAATAGAGTCTGCAAAGGTTGCAGGCGATACGGAGATAGGTGAAGAAGCAGGTAGTTTGCAGAAAGTGGAGAGTCTACAGATTGGCGAGCACAGTCTGGGAGAATAGGGAAGATCTGGCAGTTGGAATACTCTGCAGAGAGTGGTGCGAAGTGCCCAGCACATCTGAAGTTGTGAACTTCCCATTATTCAAGACTTTTAAAAAGACACTTTTGTAAAACGGTCCCGCAGGATCATTGGGAACCCAAGTAACCCCACGACAAACTATTCCATCTGCTGCCATCCGGGGAACGGTTCCACAACATAACAGCCAAGACCAACAGGTTCCGGGACAACTTCTTCCACCAGGCCCTCGGACTGATTAGCTTACGTTGATCCGAGTGTCTTCTACGTTACATTGTCTGTTCTAGCTATTACACAATTATTATAAATGAACTGAAAAGAATTGTCAGAGGAGGGGTCTGCGGCCAGTACATTAACAACACACGACAGGGACGCGGACAGAGAGGTTTCGAGCAGAGGTTCAAATTCATTTTTTTCCCGCGGACCTTTCCCATTGACAGTGACCCCTGGAACCCGTGGAGAAATCCCTGATTTCCAGGGATCTTGTTGGGCAAAGGTGGGCAAGTGGGACATAGAGACAGAGAGTGGCGGAAGGAGAGACGGAGGGATAAAGATAGAGAAAGGAAAGAGAGAGATGGGGGAGAAATAGAGAGGCGCAACAGAGAAAGAGAGAGAGGGAGACGCAGAGGAAGAGAATGCAACACACACACAGACATAGAAGGAAGGAGAGGGGGATGGGGGACACCAGAATAAACATGTTGGAAGGTGAAAAAGGAGAGAGAGAGAGAGAGAGAGAGAGAGAGAGAGAGAGAGAGAGAGAGAGAGAGAGAGAGACAGACAGACAGACAGACAGACAGAGGAGACGGGGCCGCAGGGAAACAGAGAGAACCACCGAGGAATCTCACACAACACCCACAAACATAGAATAATATAGAATCGTCGTACCCCGCAAGGTTATTTGTGTAGAGTTTGTCACTGACTGTGTGCGCATGTTTGGTGGCTCTGAGTTGAAATTTTGTGTTACTCGGCTTTGAGGTTCAGACTGCGGGTAACTGACGGGCTGCTCCGGCCCGAGATGTGGGCGGCCGAGGAATGAATGGGAAGGAGGAATGGAGGTTATCTGGAAGGCGATAGGTGAAGTCAGGTGGCGAGGAAAGGTGAAGGGCTGGAGAAGAGGGAAACTGGAGGCATCTGTACCCACGTGGTCTAATGCTTCGAGAAATGAATCCCACTTTGAACTTTCTCTAACCCTGAACCCAACCGCAATCCCCACTCTTTCCTTATTCCCAACTGACCTTTTACCTCTTCTCACCTACCTGTTACTTCCCCGGGTTCCCTCCTCACTCCCTTTATCGTATAGACAGCTCTGCTGTCCTATCAGATACATTCTTGTCCAGCCTTTAACCGCTCCGACCCACCTGATTTCACCTATCACGTTCCAGATCGCCTTTTTCTCCTCTCCCTACCTTATTTTAACTCTCCTGCCTTATAACTATTCCGGTGTCGTATTGGCTTTATGCTTGTGGCAATCGTCTTGCTGGAAAAACAATTCTTTTTCCGAAGTCCAGGTTCTCTTGCAAACTACTTCTGGCGTTCCTCCAGAATTCCCCTGTGTTTTGCTGCATTTATTTTGCCCTCTACCTTCTCAAGCCTCACAGCCAGATGCCGCCATCGTCATGCTTCATGGGACGGGTGGTGTGTTTCTGATGCGAAGCGATGTTTGGCTTACGTGAAACATAGCATTTAGCTGTGTCGTCCATAAGACAATTTCCTCAAGTCCGGTTTCATCAGACCGTAGAACCTCCTTCCAGCTGACTACAGAGTCTCCCTCATGCATTCTGGGTAACTCCAGCTGAGGTTTCATGTGAGTGTCGCTTTCAACAGTGACTTTCTCTTTGCCATCCCCCATAACACTGCGGCTGCTGAATCACCGGGACAACAGCTGCTCCACGCACAGTCTCTGCCATCTCAAACACTGACACTTGTAACTCCTCCAGAGTTGTTGTACGTCTCTTGGAGGCCTCCCACAGTCGTCCATTTTTTGCACGGTCACTCAGTTTTTGAGGGCGGCCTGCTCGGGGTAGATTTACAGCTGTGCCATATTCTTTCCATTTCTTGATGATGACTTAATTGTTCTCCAGCAGTGACATGGAAAATGTCTTGTATCCATCTCCTGACTTGTGCTTGCCAATGGAAATTTCGCAGAACTGTTTGGCGTGTACTTTCCTCCTCATGGTGTAGTTTTTGTATGGATTCTGACACACCAGCGGTATCGGTGTTACCACCTCGCTTGGATTATGTGACTTTGAAACCAATTAGCTGCCTCAGTGATGATGTGACGTGTCATATTACAGGGGGCGAATAACTGTACATTCAATGCTTTTGTGTTTTCATTTGTAATTAATTTCGACCACTTTGTTGAGATCTGCTTTCACTTTGACACGACGTGTCTTTTATTCTGTTAATCAGTGTCATAAAAGGCAAATTAAATCCACTGCGATTCAATGTTGAAACCCAGTACAACTTCTAAGGGGGTGGAGCACTTTAGAAACGCACCGAACACTCAGACCTCTGCGAAACTGAACATGTCAAATACCAGACAGCAGGCACATAACGTCAGAGGCGGACACCTTCAAAGATGGACGTTTTCTACCGGTTGCAGCCAGACATTGGAACGGGCAGAGGATCGGAAATGGTTGAACAGCAACTTTGTCAATGTAGATAGGATCATCATGTGATGCCATTTCCTGTACTTTAGTAATATTTTTCAGCAATTCCATATCTATGCACATTTGCGCATGGACTAACCGCAGAAGCCAACATTTATTTCTTCCTCAACTACCACCACTGCCAAACTCTTGCAGTCAACACCTGTTTGGCGTTATCGTTAGTGCCTCTGTTGGGACAGTTCCAACCCGCTTAATCGTTCTGAAGACGCCTGGTGCAGAGGCACATAGCGGAATGATTTTCTGAGGGTTGGAGCCGTTTTTTTCAAAAAGGCTTTTTAACTATTCATCCGTCTGCTTCACTCATGGCTCTAGAGGGCTAACTACTGTCCGCTTGGTGTATCTAAAGCAAGATTCTAAAAAATGACGTTTCAATGATCAAAGTAAATGTATTGTGGGAGTGGGTTTATGCCACCATATACAGAAATGAGATTCCTTTTCTTGTCGGCATGCATATTTAATAGAAGAAACGCTATAGATTGAATGAAAGACAGCAGCGAATAAGACGTACAAAAACACACAAAACAAGAATATGCAACAGATAAACTATGGAAATCAACAATAATAGTAATAACAAGCCAATAAGCAATAAATATCAAGAAGGAGATGAAGGGTGTTTAATATGCATCCATAGGTTGTGGGAACAGATTAGTGATCCACCGGGTGAAATTTAGTGAGGTTCGTACCCCGAGTTCAAGAGCGTGATAATCGCTTACGTAACAACTGTTCTCAAAACTGGTAGTGAGGGACATGGGCACCCCTGGCCCCTCTACATGTCGGCAATAGCGAAAAGAGATCATGTCCTGGGAGCTGGGGCTCCTCCATGCTGAATGTTGTTTTGGAGCAACAGCGCTCAGTGCAGATGCGCTGAATGGTGGTGAGGGTTTAACCCGGAGTGCACTGGGTCATATCCAGTACTTTTGTAGGATTTCCCGTTGTAACATTGCATCTTCCATGAATAGTTCGGATTTCCATCAGTGGCGGCAGAACATAAGAGCTAGATATGGACTTCAGGAATGTACAATCGCGTCCACAAGCTCCTGTTCAGGTCAATGGTACCGAGATCAAGTATGTACATGTGATCATCGCGAGAAGACCTGTGTTAGTCCGTCACATTGACGTCAGAGCAAGATGGCTGACCAAAACTTCTAATCCCTTAGCAGGCTAAATAAGTTCTACACCTCTCTTTAAATCCTCAGCAACGTTTTACTGATTCATCATAAAAAAACATCTTACCCGGATATATTGTATCCTGGATAATGGACTCCCTGACGGGCAGATTACAGTCTGTGCGGCTTCAGAGCTGTGCTTTAGACAAGGCTATAGGTGGCACTGTGTGCCCTCAGGGAACTATACTGGCTCACTTCCTGTTTACCCTGTATACCTCGGACATCTGATACAACACTAAGTCATGTCAACTGCAGAAATGATCTGCTGACTCTGCAATATTTGGGTGTGTAAATGGATGACGGGAGGTCGAATACAGGGCTCTGGTGGAGGACTTTGTCAATTGATGCAAGCTGAGCCATCTGCCGCTTGGCATCAGTAAAACAAAGGAGATAGGATGGACTTCAGGATGACGAAGCCCGCACTGCTCCCTGTTACTATTGATAGTGAGGACGTGGATGAGGTGAGGACCTACAAGTACCTGGGAGTGTACCTGGATGACAGAGTTGAGTGAAGCCCCAGCACAGAGGCTATGTACAAGAAGGGTCAGAGGCACCTCTAATTCATGAGAAGACTCAGGTCCTTTGCAGTGTCCATTAATTTCTTTCGTCATGTTCTAACAGTCTGTTGTCGCCAGTACAATCTTCTATGCGGTGATGGGCTGAGGTAATGTCAGCATCATCACTGATGCTAAACAATCTCCCCTCCATGAACTCTGTTTACACAGTTTAAGCCGTCTAAATAAATGAAGACCAGCTCCAATTACGAACATTCCTCTTTATTCAAGTGGAAGCTCAAAGACAGGTTCCATCCCGCTATGGTAACATCATTGAACAGCCCACTTGACTTCAAAATCTCCCTTGATATGTTCATGCACCTTACAGCCTGACTGGAATGCATCTGGCTGTAGTGAGTTGTTTGTTCTCACTGTCTGTCCTGTCTACCGCCAGTTCAGCCTCCCGAATGAACTGGAGCTCGTCCAGTTCCACCTCCAGCTCCTTAACGCGGATTGTCAGAAGCTGTAGCTGAACGCAGCTCTCGCAACTGTCGTTGTCAGGGTTACTGGAGTTCTCTATGCCTTCCCAGATTCCGCAAGAGGAGCATTCAACTATCCTGCCTGGCATCTCTGTTACCCAATCTGATCAGATATAAAGAAGGGAAGGAAGAAAAATTCTTAGCCAAGTGCTTTTCTTTTATTTGCCTGCTTTAACTGAAGCCTCGGCGAGCAGAAGCCTGAAGATCACCTGCTTGACGGTCCATTCAGATGATGGATACTGCACTTGCCCCTGCCGGCCTATTGTGAACAAAAGACAAAAGCCACCTATTCGCTGGTCAGAGCTGATTTTCACTATACGGACCCTTTGTCGCATTTTATGCCCCTGCTGATTGAAGTCCTCTCCTCACAAATCACCCGAAGACCTGATTTGATGCTTGTCAAAACTCTTTTTCTGAAAATCATTATTTGCGATTGATCTAACTCGATATAATTTTCAAACTACCTGTGCAACTATAATTGTTAGGAACTATCTATGCAATAATTATTTTAAATCTATTTATATCATCATTATTCTTTGTTTTTTTATTATTTTCTGCGTGTACCTTCCTTTCCAGACTGGTAGTATATCAGTGTCTAACTGTGTGCCAATAATTTTCTATTTTGTGTCCATTTACAGTAACGGCACATATCCATGGACAGCCGACTGCTGGGATTATTAGATACACTTCCAATCTGCGTCTGAACTGCTTCTCTGACGGTCGGAAAACAAAATGGGTTCACGTGCACCTGTCATTCCGTAGAACCTAATTATGGGAGTATCTTTGGGGATTAACGACGTCACCACGGAGGTGTGGCTACTGGTTGCCTACACTATTAGTATGTACAGAATCCCTCACGACGACAGTTTCAGTGAGAGCAGCGGTGGCAGACAGAGAGAAGCCAGAGGCTGGATCGGGAACAGGAGTCTGGACTCGCCCAGCAATGGATCATAATCTTCAAAATATATCACGCAATGCTACGGGAATTGTGAAGAATGTTTTCTGGACAATGCAATATTTTCTCAATAGGCTGAAGTTGGACTCTGAAATCGCTATGGCGCTGGGGACATTCCAAGTGGTTTACTACCCTGTACTCGCCATTGTAGCTCTTCCTGGTAAGTGTCTCGTCTCTTCCTCATGATATCTCTTGAAAAATATAAGTCAACCTCTCTTCCATACCTGTCACCTAAAGACTCGCATATTGCAAGACAGGTCTTTCCAAACGGTATCGCTGCAGCAAACATCGGCTGACTGCATTTGATAAGGTACCCTATGCAAGTCTTATTGTGAAAGTAAGGAGGTATGTGATCCTAGGGCACATTGCTATGTGGATCCAAACACGTCTTGCCCACAGAAGGAAAAGTGTTGTTGCAGACGGTCATATTCTGCATTGAAGTCGTTGACCAATGATGTGCCTTAAGGATCTGTTCTGGCACCCCTACTCTTCGTGATTTTTTCAAATGACCTGGGTGAGGAATTGGAGCGATGGGTTAGTAAATGTTCTGATTACACAAAGATTGGAGATGTTGTGGATATTCTGGAGGGCTGCCAGAGGTTATAGCGGGACATTGATGGGATGCAAAACTGCGCTAAGACGATGCAGATGCAGTTCAAAACAGATCAGTGTGAGGTCGCTCATTTTGGTAGGTCAAGTATGATAGCAGAATATAGTATTAACGGAATTAATTAAACAAATAAATAAGTTACTCCAACGCCTCACCAGTTAAAAGCATGAGGCCACGTGGGCATCAGCACTGCCATTAGACAAAGAGTGCCGTGGGATATTAATATGTTCAGCGAAAGTATGCGTCTCGCAGTTAGAGTGCAATGTTGGTAAATGCGAGGTCATCCACTTGGGAAGGGCAACTGGAAGAACAGAATATTATTTAAGTGGTAAACGATTGCAGTATGCTGCTGTGCGGAGGGACTTTGGAGAGCTTATTCCTGAATCACAAAAGGTTGGTTTGCAGGTGCTGCAGCCTATCAGGAAGACAAATGGGATGTTCGCCTCTGTTGCCAGAGGGATTGAATTTAAGAGCAGGGTGGTCATGCTGCAACTGCACAAGGTACTGGTGAGGCGGCATCCGGAGTACTGTGCAGTTCTGGTCTCCCGACTTGAGGATTGATAAACTGTCTGTGTAGGCGGTTCACCAGCTGATTCCAGAGATGAGGTGGTTCGACTATGAGGGGCAATTGAGTCGACTGGGATCGTACTCGCTGGAACTCAGAAGGATGAGAGGAAATCCTCTGCAAACATGTAAAATTATGGAATGGATAGATATGACTGTTGGAGCAAAGTTATTTCCACTGGTTGGTGAGACTAAAATAGCGGGAAATAGCATGTGTATTTAGGACGGTGAAGAGGAGGAGCTGCTTCTCTCGGAGGGTGGTGAATCTGTGGAATACTCTGCTCAAAGAAGCAATGGAAGAGACCTCAATAAGTATATTTAAGACTGGTTGGCACTGGTTTTGGCATAGAAGAAGAATTAACGGCTATGGGGAAAAGGTAGGTAGGCATGGTCAGTGGCTGGTAACTTGATGGGGAAAATCCTGAGAGGCAAAAGTTACAAAGATTTAGAGAAGAATAATATGATTAGGGGTAGTCAGCATGGATTTGGCAAGGGCAGGTCGTGCCTTACGAGACTGATTTGATTTTTTGAGGATGTGACGAAACATAATGATGAAGGAAGAGCATGAGATGTAGAGCGTATGGATTTCAGGAAGGCATTTGATAAGGTACCCCATGCAAGGCTTATTTTGCAAGTAAGAAGGCATGGAGGGGACATTGCTTTGTGGCTCCAACACTGACTTCGCACTGAAGGCAAAGAGTTGTTGTAAACGGGTCATATTCCGCAGGGAGGACAGTGACCCGTTGTATGCCTCAGTGATCTAGTATGATAATCGTACTGTTCGTGATTTTTGAAAATGTCCTGGATGAGGAAGTGGAGGGCTGGATTAGTATATTTGCTGGTGACACAAAGGTTGGAGGTGCTGTAGATAGTGTAGAGGGGCTATCAGAGGTTACAGCGAGTTACATTGATGAGATGCAAAACTGGGCAGAGAAATGGAGATGGAATTCAACCCAGATCAGTCCAACGTGGCTCATTTTAGTAGATCAAAGATGATTGCAGAATATAGTATTAATGGTAAGACTGTTGGTAGTATGGAGGATCAGAGGGATCTTGGGTTTCGAGTCCATAGGGCGCTTACAGCAGCTGCACAGGTTGACTTTGTAGTTAGGAAAGTACACGGTGTATTGACCGTCATTAATAGTTGAAATAATTTGAGGAGCTGAGAGGTAATATTGCAGCGATATGGGACCCTGGTTTGACTCTACTTGGAGTACTTTGCTCAGTGCTCGTCGCCTTGGTACAGGAAGGCTGTGGAAGCCATAGAAAAGGTGCAGAGCAGAGGAGGTTTACAAGGATGTTCCCTGGACTGGGGAACATGCCTTATGAAAACGGGTTGAGTGAAGACGGCCTTTTATCCGTGGAACGTCGAAAGATGAGGGATGACCTGATGGAGCTATTTCAGATGATGAGAGGTATTAATCGTTTGGATTGTCAGAGGGTTTTTCCATGTTCTGAAGATGAGTGAAGAAAGGTTTAAGGTGCTTGGAAGTACGTACAAAGGAGATGTCATGGGGATTTTTGTAATGCAGAGAGTTGTGAGTGTGTTGAATGCGCTGCCGGCAACAATGGTGGAGGCGGACTCGAGAGGTTCTTTTAAGAGACTTTTGGATAGGTACTTAGAGGTTAGAATAATAGAGGGCTGTGGGTCAGCCTCATCATTCCTCAGTTGGGGACATGTTCGGCACAACTTTGTGGGCCTAAGAGCCTGTATTGTGCTGTACATTTTCCATATTTCGATGTTTCTAGATCCGTCGTGATCACTTTCATTGCCAGATCATGCCTACTCGAACAGATGGACTATTCCTGATACTATTGCTAATGTTCTTATGTTTTCCTTTTCTCTCGTGTTTACAGCTGAGGGGACCTGAAATTCTTACCGCGATACATGGCATATTAATCAGTTTATTATTCGCTTAAAACTTCCCGGTCTCAATTCCTTCTTCTGACGACAACGATCAGAATACATTCCAGCCATACACTGATATCCCTGATTAGCCCACAGGGCACGGCAGCTGATTTCAGATATTCGAGCACCGAACCTTGTCCATCATAGCTGATTTATCATCCCTCTGACCCACATTTTTGCGCCCACTCCCCGAAGCCATTGACACCCCGACGAATCAAGAGTCTATCACTCTCTGCTGCAAAAGGTTCCAATGTATTGGCCCCCATAGGCTTCTGTGGCGAAAAATTCCACACATTCACCAGTCTTTGAGTGAGGAAATTGCTCTCCATCTCTGTTCCAAAGGGATGTCGTTCTATTATGAAATCTCGCCTTCAGGTGCAGACTCTACAACTACAGAAGCTAGCTCTCCATGTCCATGATATCTCGGCCTTTCAATATTCGATAGGTTTCAATGAGATTCCCCACATTGTCCTGAACTTCAACAGGTACATTATGATCACCACCGATTTAGTAATGGCTCCCGATATTCTCCTTAGCAGATACATTAATGCTATATTCATCTCTGCTCTCTCAAGTGTTGTCGAATAAAGTAATAGTTCACAGAGAATGTTTCCATCAAAACGTGTGTTAATGGTCTTTATTTCTCTCCGCACAGTGAACGTGGTGACATTAGTCATCCTGTCGCGGGGAAAGTGCGGTCTCTCCAAAGGCGTCACAAGGTACCTGGTTGCCATGGTAGCGTCGGATCAGCTGGTCGTTCTCTTCGATCTGGTATTGAGCAAGATTCCGATGACTCACATTGCAGAAGAGATTTTCCTCTGGTCGCATCGTGTTCCCGTGTGTAATATCCACGCCGTCGTGTTATACGCCGCCACGGACTGTTCTGTCTGGTTCACGGTCACTTTCACCTTTGATCGATTTGTCACCATTTGTTTTCAGAAGCTGAAACGAAAATACTGCACCGGGAGAGGGGCGGCTCTGGTTCTGGGGACAGTGACTGTACTGAGCTGCGTAAAGAACATTTTCTGGTTCTTTTTGCTCGCTGGGACATATTCGATATTAAGTACGTCCCTGGTCTGTTATGGCAGTGAGAGTTCCCCACTGCAGCTCGGAACATTTCTGGTGATTCATTACGTCTTTACCCCAATATTACCTTTTATCTTGATTCTCCTGCTCAACAGTTTAACCATCAGCCACGTCTTAGTTGCCAGCCGAGCCCGGAGGAGACTCCGTGTTTCACGCGACAGTGAGCAGCCCGCCGACCCGGAGATGAGGAACCGCAGGCAATCGCTCCTGTTACTGCTGGTGATGTCGGGGAATTTCATCCTCCTATGGGCGCTGCTGACGGTGTCTTCTGTATGGGAGAGCATCGGTGTTTACGTTTTCGTGAATCCCCCGTCAACCCTGCGGGAGCTGGGCTACATGCTGCAACTGCTGAGCTGCTGCACCAACACGGCCCTTTACGCCGTGGTCCAGGCCAGGTTCAGGGTACAGCTGAAAGAGACGATGAAATCTCCCTTCCTTCTAATGACAAAGCTCACTCAGCGTTGTCAGGATAGCATTAATCCTGAGTGACGCTTCTCCCATACCGCTGTAAAATATACCTTTTCGTCATTGGGGATGTGGACGTCCCTGAAAAGCTCCCGCCCTCCACCCCTCCATGCACCAACAGGATTTCGGAGCATCCACAGTCTGTCTCCACTCTGCTCCTTCCTGTTTACTTTCTTCACGGGTTCCCGGTAATCTCTCCCTCAGTTCCAACAAGTGCGTGATTTTACCCTTATTGGCATGCGAAGCCTTGACATCACCATCGCAATCCGACCGTGGTGCCCTGCCGGTATTCCGTGCGGCCCGAATTCCTGCTCAGTTACTCCCTATTTATCCCCATCTCTTTCCTCTGGCGAGGGTTATTGCTTCCAAGAGCCCTTGCCTTTGAAACGTTCAGGCAGACTGGTTACCGTGAACATACTGCAAGTGTCCCATTGCAGCGGAGTTCTTTGGAGATCTGTCAACCACCTCGAGAATTATTTAATAAACCGCACTCGTAAAACGGCTCATCCAATCGTCCGTCCCTAGCAGCAATCCCCATCGCAAAGCCTTTGGGATATTAAATAATTTTTGGACACTTTCTGTAGTAGTTGTCCTACGTCCCAAATTGGATTGTGTACTTTGAATATGTGGTGAAGGTGATTGATGAGGAAAGGGCACATGATGTCCATTTATTTATTGATTCCCTTGTAGCTAAGCCTTTCTCCTTCTCCGGTTGATAATAAGCCGTTCTACTCATTTCCCGCCATTGTCTGTAAACCGTGACCGCCTGGGTGTCCTCGGCGTAATCCTGATTCCTCCCACATACCAAACACCTATGTGTTGATAGATTAATCGATCATTGTATATTTTCCCACTAGTAGGGTCGCTCGGCCCGTGAAACATTGCTCCAGTCAAGTCCCGAACGTTGGGATTAGACTGGAAGTAAGACTTTTGAGAAGGACCCGTTCCGGTAGTCTGAGACATGAGACTGAGTTGATAGCAAGGCTTCAAATAGAAAACAGAGGGCAGTGGTAGAGGCCAGCCATTCTGCATGTGACAATTGATGGGAATGTTCTGGCGTCTAATTTGATTGAAATGGGTGGGGCTCATAAATACTCTTGCAGACGACACAAACGTGATGGAGTTGTCGACGTTGAGGGAATTTAGTAAAATTCCAGTTGGAAATGTGGCCGGAGATATGACAACTGTGTTATACTAATTCGACAGTTCGGTCTCGAACGATAGAAAAATACGAGAATTGGAAATATTTTTAGGAAGATAGAGAAAATGGAGTGAACAAAACATGGTTTATGATCAGGTATTATAAGAATGTTATGCTTGGTCGAAACACCTGTTCTTGGAGAGGTAATTCAGTAACACTGCAGTTTAACTCACTCATCTGCAAAAATAAAAACGTAGATTTGTATGCCGCCAGTACTTGGCAGATTGCGATGCACAGATATTATGTCGTATCCCAGGAATCGCATTTTAATCACAACGCATAAAGAATAGTATTAAGTTAATATATATATAACTGACTCTGTACCTCCTTCCAGCAGCATAAAACTATTCCCTCTCGTGATAGCCATTTCAACCCTGGGACAAAGACTTTGACTATCCATATGATCAATGACTCTCATCATCTAATACAGTTATACAGATTTATAAACTCTCAACTCATTCTCCGTCACTCCAAGGAGAAAAGACATTCTCCCCAATCCAGGAAACACCCTTCCAAATCTCTTCTGAACCATTTCTATAGTTTCCACATCTTCCATGTAGTGAGGTGACTAGAAAAGAGCACAGTACACCAAGTGGTGACTCACCAGCGTCCCATACAGCTGTAACATTACCTCTCCGCTCTCAAAAGCAAACCCGGCGGTTGATGAAGGCCAGGAAACCGAATGCCTTTTTGACCACAGTGTCAAACTGCGCAGCTGCTTTGAGTGTTCTATGGACTTGGACCCGAAGACCCCTCTGATACTCCACACTGCAAAGGATCTTACCATTAATACTATATCCTGCCGTCAGGTTTGACCTACCAAAATTAACCACCTCACACTTAACAGCCTAGCCTCTTAAAATACTGGATTAGCCTCCCTTGAGTGAGGTTGTAAAAGGCCTGAGTGAAAAAAATGGCAACAGCATCCACTGCCCTACCCTCATCAATCCCTTTCGTCAGCTTGTTAAAATACACAATCAAGTTGTAAGACAAGATCTGCCCTGAAAAGAGCCATGCTAGCTCTCCCTAATCTGGCTGGGTTTGCCAACTCTCGTAAATCCTGCACATGAGAATCGTTTCCTCCTAATTCTATATAACTGAAATGAGTCCCACGTATAGATAGTTTCCTGGATTTTAACATTTTCTCTTTAAAATGATGTGACATAGGTTCTTCAGCTGTGGATTCACTGTGGGTTGGGTTAAGAGACTGACAGGGTAAAAGGATCCTCATTGGAGGTATTTGCAGGCTTCCCGACAGAGCTGGAATACACACCACAGATTTCAACGGGAAAAATATGTGCATAAAGGTCGATGCTATGATAACCATGGGATTGTTCTACATGCACCTCGATTGGGTTGGTTTGTTCTTACAGTGTGTCCTGAAGCCGACCTGTGGATCAGCTACAGTGGATTGGGTGTTAAGAAATGAATCAGAAATGATTAGAGAGTTTAGGGTAAACGAACCTTAAGCAGTCATTAAAATATTAAAATATAGTTCAGTTCAATTATAAATATGATAGGGAACATTAAAGTCCGAAGTAGCTGTACTTCAGTGGCGTAAATGATATTACAGTGTTATGAGAAAGTTCTTGAACAAAAGAAAAATGATGGAGTCGCTGTCAGGATTGTCTGCAGGGTGAGTTTCTGGATATAAAGCGGAAAGTGCAGAATACATTCTTTCTAATAACAAAATTTACTCAAATAACTAAGTAGCACAATCGTGGCAAAACGAAAAAGAACAAGAAGGCATATAACAAAGCAAAAACTACTGGGAAAACAGCGTAATGGGAAAACTTTAAGATTAAATATGAAAGCAAGATTGTGCAAAAATATCATGGCGTGTAGAAAAATCGTTTTCAAGCACAAAAATCAAACAGAAATAAGAATAGCTATAGCACCACTAGAAAATCTGGCAGGAGTAATAATAATGGGGGAAAAGGAGATGACAATTGAAATAAATTTGCATTGTAGCGATCGTCGCTGTGGAAAATACCTTCAGTGTGTCTGATGTTGTAGTGTGTGAAGGAACAGGAGTGGGTGCAGTTATTCTCACAAGAGATGAAGATGCTCAAAAAGCTGAAGGGCCAAAGGGTACATTGTACACCTGACCAGAAAAAAAAAACACAACATTATGCTTCTTAAAGACTGAGCGGTAGAGATTGCGGAACATTAGCAATGATATTTCTAAGATCATTGAACTGGCTCATGGTGCCAGGTGACAGAAAAATTGAAAATGCTACTTCGCTTTTTAGGAAAGGAGGAAGATAACAGAAAGGGAGTTATGCACCTGAAAGGATGTTTCCCAAGGTTTGGGTGTCTGAGATAAAAGGGCTTAGCCTTGGAATATAGAGGCGTCCATTTAAAACAGAGAAGCGGAGAACTTTCAGTCGCCAGAGGTGGTGAATTTGGGGAATCTGTTATCACATTCAGTTGTGAAGGCTGTGCCCTTGGGTTTATTTAAGGCAGAAATTTATTGGTTTTTAGAATATGCAAATATGTAATCGGAAGCCAGCTGGGAGAGCCCCGGAGAGAACAAGGAATGCGGGTCGTGTTAGAGATGACAGAAGGGCTAAGAGGACACAATGTGACCTGTGACGACTTCTTCACATCTCAGGAGCTTGGTCAGGCGCTCCTGAAAAGGAAAATCACAATGGTGGGCACTGTGACGTGGAACAAGCCTGAGCTGTCACCTGCTTGCAACAACGGGGAGAGACGTCTTGTCTTCCAAGTTTCCTTTCACCCATGACACCACAGTTGTCTCGTATATGCAAAAGAAGAAGAAGAATGTCATCCTCATGAGCACATTACATGAGGTTGCAGAGGTCAGCGCTCAGGAGGACAGAAAAACAGCCATCAGCAAGTCCTACAAGAAGCCAACACAAGGGGACAGAAGAGAAGGAGATACAACTTCTGCTCGGCAAAAAGGGCTGTAAAACAGGGACAACTTGCTGCAAATGTGGGTAACACATATGCAAGGATCACACACGCAAGGTATCCGACCACTCCTTTGAATGCGATGACTTGTTCGTAAATAGCAATTGTTATTATTTTTGTTTGGCTTGTGTGTTGGTTAAATGTTAGTTAATATTTAATTAATAGTTAATATTTATGATTACATCGTGGTTATGAATATATGTTATGATATAGCAGTAAGGTCAGTTTGATGGTTGTAATAGTTATAAATGTTTATATCATAAATTCCACAGTTGCAGAATGTTATCGCCAGTTTCAGTTTCAACAAACACATTTAAATAATTGTGGCCGTTACGTTTTCATGTCTTAGGTAAAATAGGACATGATATTGTGTGATAGTAGATGCTTTTTAGCCAGAAACAATATTTTTCTCTAAAAAATACACTTTCCCTGCTCTCTGAAGCATTAATTAAGGATTAATCACCCATTTCTTGATGTCAGATCGGCTATTCATATATTCTAAAAGGATCTGTGGTTTAAAATTTGGTGTAGACACTTGTTATAAGGGGATTCTTAGACAGGATCAAACTTGACCCGGTTCATAATGTGAAGGTATAGATTATGAATTGTACGTAAGGGTTAATTCAGCATATTGTGGTATTTTAATGCATTGATTTCTTGACGTTTTGTGTGCTTGCAATGACTATCTATCGAATAAGTTGTTGTTCTTTGTCTATCCCGTGTTACGATATCCGGAAGGTTCTTATGGATTGTCCGATCTGTAATTACTGCTCGGCAGTCATATAATTTGTTGAAATTTGACACTTGTATTGATAGTAAGTTTCTGTACCTTTTCTGTTTCGCAGCAGCTGGTGAAACCTCAGGTCCGGACACAGCCAATCACGCTCATTTCTCATTTCTCATTCGTTCAGATCTTTCAAACTATCCAGGTGGTGTTTAACATTGTGGAATTCTGGAGTTGTCCATAACGTTACATGCAGTGATCAGTGGAGTTCCGAAGCAATCGGTGTTGCGACCGCTTATTATCATTTTGCACGTCAATGATTAGGATGAAGGATTTGATTGTTATGTGACGGGGTCTGAGACCCATGTGAAGGTAGATGGAAGTGCAGGTAGTGTTGAGGAAGCAAGGTGCTTGCAGAAGGAACTAGACAGACCGGAGAAGAGGCAAAGAATTATGAAGGAATATAACGTAGGTAAGTGCCGAGTCTTACTCTTTGGCAGAGGGAATAAAGGCGTGGAGTATTTCGTGATTGGGAAGAACATTTGTATTGAAAAATCAGAGTTGCAATTACACAGGAAAATCTGCAGATTGAGTCACTGGTGAGCGAGCCAAATGCATGTTCAAATCCATTTTTAGAGGACTGGTATATAAAAACAGCTCCTTCGCCATGTACAAACTGTATACTCTCTATAGGCCTGGACAATCTTAACAAAGATCTTAACAAATCTTAGCAAACATTGAAAAAAGCAGAGGTGCAGAGCCTTTTGGGAAGATTCCCTGTCCGAATATTTGCAGAACGGTGGGGAAGCCAAATGCAATCATTGCAACCATTTCCAGAAAATTTGGATATTAAAGCAAATCTTTAGCAAGCTATTAATCTGTATATTCGTCCTGCTTCCGTCCTCATAATCACGTTGCACGAGCAGCATATCCAGGAGGGTCCTCCCATTTAACTTAACTGTTAACTCCCGTAACTGGCAGTACAGTGCTTCGTCACTCATTGTACCCATGTCATTGGAAACTCAATGGCCAGCGATCTCTAGCTGCTCACATACCCATTTCAGAATACTGAGGACTCGATCTGTGATATCGCTAACGTTGTCGCCGTAGATCTACCTGTCCACACCACTAATGAATATCCTATCACCACAGAGTGACTTTCACCCTGCCCCCCAATACCAACATACACTCAAGAACACCACTCAATGCCAACTTCCATTCTGTGTCACAGAGACAATCTAAGGGCATGTGAGTCCAACACTGTGACTGAACACGGTTAGGTGAATATCCCGCCCCCGAAAATCAGCGACGGTATCCCAAATGATGCAGGAGCTGGCCACATGGGAACTCTGCCCTGGCCCCTTCAGCCATTTCTCCTTCCTGACAGTCAAACAGTCTCCTGTTGCCTGCGTCCTGGGTGTAACTCCCTCTCGAAATGTCTTTTCCATCACCACTTTAGCCTCCCGAACGATCTGGAACGCGTCCAGTTCCACCCCCAGCTCATCAACGCGGATTGTCAGCAGATCCAGCTGAACGCAGCTCCCGCAGCCGTCGTCGTCAGGTTTATCGGAGTTCTCTCTGTCTTCCCAGATCCCGCAAGAGGAGCATTCAACTATCCTGCCTGACATCTCTGTTATCCTATCTGATCAGATATAAAGAAGGGAAGGAAAATAAGACTCAGTCAAGTGTCTTTTGTTTTTTGCTTTTGGTTTATTTTTTCCTTTTCTTTGCCTTCTTTGACAGTAGTTTCACTGAGATGACGCCTCGGTGAGCAGAATCCTGAAGATGACCTGTTTGACCGTCCATTCAGACGATGTCTACTGCATTTGACCCTGCCTTACTCCTGCTGATCAACCACAAATGCCGCCTGGACGCTGGTCAAAACGCTTTTTCACTGTTCCGATCCGCTGTCGCTTCTTATACCCGTGCTGACTCCGAAATCACCAGATGTCCAGATTGGCCGGTGATTCGAAGCTCTTTATTATCCGAAAATCATTATTTTGGAATAATCTAACTCGATATCATTGTCAATCAACCTATGCAACTCTACTTTTTAAGAACTATCTGAGCAATATTCATTGTTTAATCTGTTTATATCATCATTATTGTTTGTTTGTTTGTTTCTTAGTTTTTGATTTGCTACGTGTACCTTCCTTTCCTGACTTGTATAGCAATGTCTAGCCCTCTGTAAATACGATTGTCAATTTTGTGCCAATTTATAGACAGGGAACGCATCCGTGGAGAGCCGACTGCTCGGATTATCAGATACACATAAAATCTGCTTTTGTATCGCTTCTCTGAGTGTCTGCAAGCAAATGGTTAACTTCACCTGTCATTCCGTAGAACTTAATGCAGGGAGTGTCAGTGGGGATTGATGACGTCACACCGGAGGTGTGGCTGCTGGTTACCTGTTCTATTAATATGTCTCCCTCTCAACGCCAGTCTCAATCAGAGCCGTCACTCTGCGCTATCGGAGACCAGCGGGCTCCAGGTAGAGAGGACAGAGGCTGGATCAGGAACAGGAGAATCTGTAGTATTCCAGCAATGAATCTGCAAAATGCATCGCAGAACGCTTCGGGATCTGTAAGGAATATTTTCTGGGGATATCCATGTCTGGATAAAAATCCTAAAATGGTACCGTTGGGTACTCAAATCCCTCCGGCGCTTGAGACCGTCAAAATGGTTTACTATCCTGTACTCGCCATTGTAGCTGTCCCTGGTAAGTGCCTCGTCTCTTCCTCGTGATTAACGTTGAAAAATATCAATCAGCTTCTCTTTCATACTTGTCCTCTAAAGACGCGCTAATTGCATGGCAGGTCTCTCAAACCGGTACCGCTTCAGTAACACCGGCTGAGTGAATTACGGACGTTTTCTCTCCAGCTTTGGGGCTGTCAGCGTCCCGGTTACTTCTCTGTCAGGCAAATGTTATCCGTGTCTCTTCTCCTCTCAAGCACTGCCACCAAGTGACCTCTCATGCACCTTCACTCGCATCCAAGCATGTTCGAGCTCTCAGAACCTCTCCTCACAGTGAATGCCCTGCAATCTAGGCAGTATTCTGTAAAATTACATTTGCACACTCCGTGAAAAATACGCATGCTTCCGTTACTTTATGTTCTACAGTCCAGATAGGACATGGTAGGATAATTCAGCTACCTCGAAATTTGTTGGAGGGGACGACATCGCTGGAATGAATGAATGGAAAATGACATAAATACCTAAATTCCCACCGGTAAAAGAGAATGAATTCACGTGGGTTTCATTACTACCATGACCTTCCGCCTACACAAATAGTGCAGTGCAATCCTGGAGCCTGCAGACGGATATCGATTGTTGAAGTGACAAATGGAAGAACAGAATATTATTAACTGGTAAACGATTGCAGTATGCTGCCGTGTGGAGGCAGTTTAGAGAGTTTGTTCTTCAATCACAAAATGTAGGTTTGCAGCAGCAGCAGGCTAACAAGGAGGCAAACGGGTTATTGGCTTTCATTGCTGGAGGGGTGAATTTATGACCATGGTGGTTATGCTGCAAATGCACGAAGTACTGTTGAGGCGGCAGCTGGAATATTGCGTACAGGTCTGGTAAGCTGCCTTGAGAAGGGATTTACTGGCCTTGTCGTCGTTTCCCCATCTTGATTCTTTGATTCTAGACATGAGGTGGCGAGACTATAAGGAAAGATTGTTTCGGGTGCGACTGCAGACACTGGAATTCAGAAGTATCAGAGACGATCTTTATATAAAAAAACGAAAGGGATAAATAAAACAGGGACAGGAAAGTTTTGAAGGAGAATTTAGGAAAGGATTGAATTTAGGACGGAGATCTGGAGGCACTACTTTTCCCAAAGAGTGGTCAAACTGTGCAATTCTCTGTCCAATGAAGAAGTGGATTCTACTTCAGTAAATATACTTCAGAGAAGTTTGGGTAGATTTTTGCGTAGTAAGGGTATTACGGGCTTTGGAGGAAAAAAAGCAGGCCGATGTATATATGTCCATAGTCAGCTCAACCATAATCATCTTCAATGGCGGAGCATTCCAGTACGAACAGATGGACGATTTCAGCTGCTACTTTTTTCAGCTCTTCTGCTCTAATGTTCGCTCATGTTTACTGTTGAAGGAATTTGAAATTCTGGCGCCGTGATACTTGGCATTTAATCAGTATCCAGTTCATTATCACATCCCGTTTTCAGCTCTTTCTCATGACAGCAAAGTTTAGAATACATTCTAGATAGTTCGATAGCATTCCTTGGCTCATAGTGCTCGGGAGTTGATTTATCATCCCTCTCAACCACATTCTGGCCCCAAAGTAATGACTCCCTTTGCCGTCTGCGGCGAGGAATTCCACATATTCACCAGCCTCGGTCTAAACAAATTTCTATCCAACTCTGTTCTAAAGTGACGAATTGTAAATCCTCATCTTCTAGTTTCAGACTCCACCACTACAGCAGCTATCCTCTCCACGTCCACGATATGTCGGCCTTTCAATATTCGATAGGTTTCAATGAGATTCCCCTCATTCTCCTGAAATTCTCAGGTACAGTCCACACACTACACATTTAATAATGGATCCGATTATCTCCTTAGTAGATACATCGATTTCATGTCCATCTCTGCTCGTAAAAATGCTATCGACTAAAACAGTTGATTTCAGAGAATATTTCATTCCGTATGTCTGTTAATGGTCTTTATTTCCCTCCACACAGTGACCGTGGTGACAATCGCCATCCTGTCGCGGGGAAAGTGCGGTCTCTCCAAAGGAGTCTCAAGGTACCTGGTTGCCATGGTAGCAGCGGATCAACTCGTCGTTCTCTTCGATCTGGTATTAAACAAGATTCCGTTGATTTACATGTCATGGGAGGTTTTCTACTGGAGTTTTCATGTTCCCGTGTGTAATATTCACGCCGTCATACTCTACGCTGCTACGGACTGTTCTGTCTGGTTCACTGTCGCTTTCACCTTTGATCGATTTGTTGCCATTTGTTTTCAGCAGCTGAAAATAAATTACTGCACCGGGAGAGTGGCTGCTCTGGTTCTGGGGACAGTGACTCTGCTGAGCTGCGTAAAGAACATTTTCTGGTACTTTATGCTCGATGGGATATATTCGGTATTTATTCTGTCCTTGCTCTGTTTGGACATTCGCCGTTTCTTTTCCGCACTTCAGTTTGTGACATTTCAAGTGATTCATTTTATCCTCACCCCAATATTACCCTTTATTCTGATTCTCCTGCTCACCAGTTTAACCATCAGGCACGTCTTACTGGCCAGTCGAGCCCGGAGGAGACTCCGTGGTTCGCGCGGTGGCGAGACGCCCGCCGACCCGGAGATGAAGAACCGCAGGCGATCCCTCCTGTTACTGCTGGTGATGTCGGGGAATTTCACCCTGCTGTGGGCGCTGCTGACGGTGTATTCCGTATGGGATAGCCTGTACATTTATTTTAAATCTGATCCCCCGAATACGCTGCTGGAACTGGGCTACATGTTTCAACTGCTGAGCTGCTGTACCAACACGGCCCTTTACGCCGTGGCCCAGACAAGGTTCAGGCTGCAGTTCAAGGAGACGGTGAAATTTCCCTTCCGTCTAATGTCAAAGTTGTCTCGTCGTTGTCAGGAGAGCATTAATGCTCAGTGACGGCCCAAAATCTCCCATTTCGTCAGTGACATAGGCAGTTCCATTGGGGCTGTGGACGTGCCTGAATAGCTCCCGCCCTCAGCAACTCCATGCACCAACAGATTCAGGGATAGTCCCAGTCTCCCTCCACTCAGCTCCCCCCAGTTTTCTTTCTTCACGGGTTCCCGGTAATGTCTCCTTCAGTTCCACCAGTAGGTGACTGTACCCTTGTTTGCATGTGAAGCCTTGACCTCACCATCGAAACACGAATGTGGTGCCCTGCCTGTATTCCGTGCGGTCCGATTGCCTGCTCAGGTTCGCCCAATGTAGCTCCATCTCCTTCCTCTGGTGAGTTCTATTGGTTCCAAGAGCGCCTATCTTTGAGCCGCTCAGGAAGTTCCGTTACTGTGAACAGACAAAGTCCCCGCTTGCAGCGGATTCCTTTGGAGATCTGTCTGCCACCTAGAACATAAGTTAATAACTCTCACTCGTAAAACGAATCATCTAAACGTGCGACCCTAGCGGCAATCCCCATCGCAAAGCCTCTGGGAAATAAAAGAAATTCTTGGACACCCTGCACCTGGCCCCAACCCACCTGGACACAAAAAAAAAAACACGTACTTTCGAATGCTATTCATAGACTTCAGTTCAGAATTCAACACAATCATCCCTCAGAAACTGATTGGAAAGCTTATCCTACCGGGCCTGATCACCTCCCTCTGCAACTGGATTACAGCCTTCCCAACTGGCAGAGCTCAGTCAGTCCGGATCGGGAGCAGCATCTCCAATACTATCACACTGTGCAGTTTTTGTCCTGTTTCGTGAAGCATCATGGTCCTGAAAAAAGTTGTATCGTTTTTACTGTGTGCTGTACGAGCAGTAATGGTCGAAATGACAATAAAGGGTGACTTGACAAGACGACTTGACTTGTAGTCGTTGTCCTGTCTGTGGACCTATGCTCAGTATATTGGGTATGTGAGAATGGAGATTGGGGAGGAAAGGGCACATGATGTCTATTTATTTATTGATTCCTTCGTAGCTTGGCCTTTCACCTTCTCCAGTTGATTATCCGCCGTTCTACTCATTTCCCGCCTGTGCCTATATACCGTGTCCACCTGGGTGTCCACGGCGTACTCCTGATTCCTCCCACAGACCAAACACCTGTGAATTGGAAAGTTAATCGGTCATTGTAAGTTGTCCTATTAGCAGGGTCGCTCAGACCGTGAAGGATTTTGAGCCAGTCAAGGCCCGAATGTTGGGATGAGACTAGAAGTAAGCGTTTTGAGAACGACCCGTTCAGTTAGGCTGAGATATGACACCGGGATGCATTGGATAACATGGCTTCAAATAGAATACAGAGGGCAGTGGTGAAAGGCAGCCATTCCGCATGTGACAATTGTTGGCAATGTTCTGGCGTCTGACTTGGATGAAAATCGGAGTGACTCATAAATACTCCTGAGGACGTGTTGGAGCTGTCGATGTTGAGGCAGCTTCGTAAAAGTCCGGTTAGAAATGTGGTCGGAGAAATGACAAATTTGTCACAGTTCGGTCTCGAACGATAGGGAAATATTTGTATAGATATTTATTTTTATAAATAGGATTTTTTTCGGGAAATAGAGAAAACTGAGAGAACCAAAGTCGGTTTATGCTGAGGTATTAGAAGAATGTTCAGCTTTGTAGTGTTACGTACACTGAACCCTGCGGAAAGTACCTCTTACGTGCAGCAACACTGTAAAAGTTTCAGCAGCAATAGAACACACTTGGAGTCTGGTTTTGCTGATGACAATCACTATTTTATTAGTAACTACGTAATTTAGTAACGTAAAAGAGGTAAAACAAGAGGTTGCAGTATTATGCATATATATGTGTATAACAAATTAAAATTCCCAAACGTATTCAAGCTTAAGTGGAAAGAGCTACAGTCTTATGATGGTATGTAACGGATCTAAAAGTCAGTCTCATTCCCTCGGCGTTTTCAAGTGACAAATCTCTAAACAAATTAACCCATGGCGTATATAACAGTCGAAACACCTGTTCGCGGACATGTAATTCGGTAACTGTTGTTTAATTCACTCATTTGCAAAAATACAACCGTAGATTTGTATACCGCCAGCAGGTGCCAGATTCTGATGCAGAGATTTTATGTTGTCACCCAGGAATCGCATTATCATCACAACGCATAAAGAACAGTCCATAGTTAATTTCTGACAGTGAGTCTTCCCGGGGTTTGTGATGTATATAACAGACTCGGATGATTGCAAATAGACTGATAAATAATCTTCCAGATGAAACAAAAAAAAAACATTTATTTGCAGACAGGTACAAAGTGCTGGGCATTTTCATGCGGTAGTTTCAAATGTACACTGAAGGGCAAGACGTTGCTACAGAGAGCAGTGGGTACATGGGATGCACTTCCTATTGTTGTGGTCCGATTTTCTCCCTGATAGCCTCACAACTCCTCTTACTCCAATTAACAGCATTTCTGACTTGTCTTTTCCTATCTCTCTCCAATGCTATTGCAAAGGAGATACAATTATGATCACTATTTCAAAATGCTCTGCCACTGTGAGATCTGATACACGGCCAGGTTCATTTCCCAATACCAAACCAAGTACAGTCTCCCCTCTTGTAGATTTATATACATGCTTTGTCAAGAAACCTTCATGAACACACGTAACAAACTCCACCCAATTTAACCCTTGCTCTGGGGAGATGTCAACGGATATTAGGGAAAATAAATTCTCCAATCGCGACACCTCTGCTATTATTATATCTTTCTACGATCTTTTTCTATGTCTGCGCTTCGAATTCCCTGTTACTATTCGGCGGCCTGTACAAACATCCAGAAAAGTTATCGACCCCTAATGCTCCTAAGCTCCAACAACAGAGACTCCGTAGGCAATTCCGCCATGACGCCCAACGTTTCTGCAGCCATGACACTCTCTATGATCTACAGTCCCACACCCCTCCTCTTTTGCCTCCCTCCCTGTTTCGGAGCCATCCAAGTCCCTCTAATGGCCACCCTATCAAGGCTCCAAGTACTAATCCACGCTCTAGGCTAATCCGCTTTGTTCACCATACTCCTTGAGCTAAAATAGAAACTTCTCAAACCGTCTGTGTGAGCGCATCCCTTCACCATCACCTCTCCGTCCTCCCTCACGCACAGTCTACCAGTTTTCTCTATTTGTGAGCCAAACTCTTCTTCTGCAGTCTCTTCAGTTCGGTTCCGATCCACCACCCCCAACAATTTTAGTTGAAACTCTCCCCAGTAGCCTTATCAAACCTCCACGCCATGTTATTGGTCCCCCTGGAATTCAAGTGCAACCCTTCATTTTTGTCCAGGTCACACCTGCTCCAAAAGAAGTCCCAATGATCCAGAAATCTGAATTCTCGTCCCCTGCTCTAAACACTCAGCCATGCGTTTATCCTCCACCTCATTCCCTTCATATAGTCACTGTCGTATGCCACAGTAGGTAATCGCAAGATTACTACCTTTGCGGTCCTGCTTCTCAACTTCCTTCCTGAGTCCCTGTATTCTTTTTTCAAGACCTCTTCCCTTTTCCGACTAATGTCATTGGTATCAATATGTGCCAAGACCTCTGGCGGTTCTCCCTCCCAGTGCAGGATATCTTGTACATGATCTCACACATCCCGGACCCTGGCACCTGCGAGGCAATCTACCATCCATGTTTCCTTCCTGCGTCCACAGAATCGCCTGTCTGTCTCCCTAACAGTATTACCTCCTATCAGTACTACCCCCTTCCTT
Source organism: Hemitrygon akajei (assembly GCF_048418815.1). Lineage (NCBI taxonomy): Eukaryota > Metazoa > Chordata > Chondrichthyes > Myliobatiformes > Dasyatidae > Hemitrygon > Hemitrygon akajei. The sequence goes on along the minus strand of NW_027331926.1, from coordinate 8,511,659 downwards.
TCCCTACCCTTCTGAGACACAGGGCCGGGTCCTATGCCAGAGGCACGGCCGCTGTTACTTCCCACTGATAGGCTTTCCCCCCAGCAGTACTCAAACTGGATTACCTTTTGTCAAGAGGTAGCGTAATACCTGACTTTTCACCTCCCCTCTCCTGACTGTGACCCACTAGTATGTCTCCCGTGGCCCCGGTGTGACCACCTACCTATAACTGCTTTCTGTCATCCCCTCGCTCTCCCTGACCATACGAAGGTCATCCAGCTGTACTCGACACACCGGGTCCTGATATAGCCATCCGGGAGACTGTGAGGCTCCGGGAACTCCCACATCTGACAACAAGCTCAGAAAACCGGCCTCACGCACATACTTCCTTTTCGCAATTAACACAGGCAAACCTACCTCATCGCTGCAGACTGTCAGATTGTAGGGTGTTGAGGCCATCACTGAATTGTGGCTAAAGTTTGGTCGCATTTCGGATCTGAATGTTCAATAATACACGTTGTATCGGGGGAATAGGAAGGTCATTAGGAACTCCCGGATGCGATGCTGATGTAAGGAAGGAAACGTCAATGTTATCATCTATTTATCATTTATAAAAAGTGATTTCACTTGACTTGACTTATTTCAAGAGCTCTATGAAACAGGTACACTGATGGGATGCTGTAGATTTACAACTCATCGCTGAAGCCTCGGCGCATGGATTGTGAACAGTTTTCGGAACCTCATCTGACAAAGTCATGCTTGCATTGGAGAGGACACAGGGGAGGTGCACAAATCTGATTCCAGAAATGGAAGAGTTAACATGTTAGTGCTGTTTGAGTGCTCTGGGTCTGTACCGGCTGGAATTTCAGAAGGGTGAGGTGAGATCACATTTCAACCTTTCGAATGTTGAAAGGCCAAGGCAGAGTGGTTGTAGAAAGAAAGTTTCCGATGGTTGAGGTGCCCGAGACAAGAGGGCAGAGCCTCAGAATAGAGAGCCGATCATTTGAAACAGAGAAGCAGAGGGTTGTGAATTTGGGGAATCTGGTACCACATTCGGCTGTGGAGGCCATGTTCTTGGGTTTCTTTAAGGCAGAGATTTATTGGTTGTTGATTGGATAAGAAGGGTGCGGAATGGCGGTGAGGAAGGCAAGTAAAAGATCAGCCGTGATTACACAGACACGATGGACCAAGAGGCCCAATTGTATTCCTACATATTATGGTCTTAAGTTTCTGTGGTCTTAAATCGGTGAGTGTTATGGACATTTTTTTTTATCAATGCTTGCTTAGTCTGAGTATCACGTTGCTGAGATGAACAGGGAACTGATGGAAACTTATGTAGAGAGGAAAAGTCCATTGCTGCTGTCAGGTCCTAATGAAATGGCCTCGGCCCGAAACCTCGAGCGCTTTTTCATTTTCACAGATGCTGTCTGACCTGCTCTGTTCTCCCAGCATTTTGCGTGTGCTTCCGTTCTAAGTTCAAAGTTCAATGCACAATGGTTATCAAAGTAATGTCACGTCCTGCTTTATACATTTTTTTTACTGTTATGTTTTATGTATTTCATTCAGCAGTTCGGTCAGAGCAGTCTGTTCTGCTGGCAACCTCTTTGGATTACAGTTGAAGATAAGGAATGCGGGCGATCAAATTATGGATGGTAGAATTAGGGACAACTTTTCTTGGTGAGGGACAATAAGGTTGATTCTTTTTATTTTATTTTGGTTAGGCGGAGGATGAGCACGAGAAGCCGATAGAAACTATCGTAGGATACAATCAGCTGGTGTTCGAGATGGATTGCGAGCGACATCGGGAAGGTGGCGTTTGCTTTCACGTTGAGCGAGAGCCCAGGAGAAACGGGACAGTACATGATCAGCTCCAACTGGAGCCAATTTGACAATTTAATTAGAGCGGGCTTTCTTGTTTGTGATCCTCGTTACTACACCTTAAGTTAAGATCCATAAATATGATCCCTTTATCCGTACGCTGTTTTTATAGATAGATAGATAGATAGATAGATACTTTATTCATCCCCATAGGGAAATTCAACTTTTTTCCAATGTCCCATACACTTGTTGTAGCAAAACTAATTACATACAATACTTAACTCAGTAAACAAAAATATGATATGCATCTAAATCACTATCTCAAAAAGCATTAATAATAGCTTTTAAAAAGTTCTAAGTCCTGGCGGTAGAATTGTAAAGCCTAATGGCATTGGGGAGTATTGACCTCTTCATCCTGTCTGAGGAGCATTGCATCGATAGTAACCTGTCGCTGAAACTGCTTCTCTGTCTCTGGATGGTGCTATGTAGAGGATGTTCAGAGTTATCCATAATTGACCGTAGCCTACTCAGCGCCCTTCGCTCAGCTACCGATGTTAAACTCTCCAGTACTTTGCCCACGACAGAGCCCGCCTTCCTTACCAGCTTATTAAGACGTGAGGCGTCCCTCTTCTTAATGCTTCCTCCCCAACACGCCACCACAAAGAAGAGGGCGCTCTCCAAAACTGACCTATAGAACATCTTCAGCATCTCACTACAGACATTGAATGACGCCAACCTTCTTAGGAAGTACAGTCGACTCTGTGCCTTCCTGCACAAGGCATCTGTGTTGGCAGTCCAGTCTAGCTTCTCGTCTAACTGTACTCCCAGATACTTGTAGGTCTTAACATCATTAAATTCTCCATTACTGATCACTGGCTCCATATGAGGCCTAGATCTCCTAAAGTCCACCACCATCTCCTTGGTCTTGGTGATATTGAGACGCAGGTAGTTTGAGTTGCACCATATCACAAAGTCCGGTATCAGTTTCCTATACTCCTCCTCCTGTCCATTCCTGACACACCCCACTATGGCCGTGTCATATTTCATGGACGAAAGCAAAGAAGGAGGTTCACCAGGTGGAGAAAGATGGGTAAATGAACTGAACAGGGGAGACGAGAGAGGAACCAGAAAAGCGGACGGAGCAAGAGAGAGTAGTGAGCGGGGACAGATCAGCTGGTGCTGGAGAAATGTCCACACCCTCTGGTAGGAAACTACCTAGACAGCATATGAGCTGTTCCCCTAGAAATATCATTCTGGCAGCAAATACTCACAGAATGGGAATGGGAAGATGGCGTAGATTCGCGTTCCAGGGGGGCAGTTTTATCCATTGCGCAGGGATGTGCAAGAAAAGTTCTCGTTTTCTGCGAAGGATTCGCAGAATATTTTTCCTAAACTCATTCGCATTTCACTGAGGAGGTGGAGTCCGCACTGCACTGGCAACACCGGGTACAGCAGGCGAAACCGGCATTCTGGCAGGTGAAGTGTCACTTCAAGAGAAAGGCCGGTTTGGGACCCTGAGCGACGGTGCCAATAAATAAATATATATTTTTTTTATAAATAGGATTTTTTTTTCGGAAAATAGAGAAAACTGAGAGAACAAAAGTTGTTTTATGCTGAGGTATTAGAAGAATGTTCAGCTTTGTAGTGTTACGTACACGCAACCCTGGGGAAAGTACATCTTACGTGCAGCATCACTGTAAAAGTTTCAGCAGCAATAGAACACACCTGGAGTCTGGTTTTGCTGTTGACAATCACTATTTTATTAGTAACTACGTAATATAGTAACGTAAAAGAGGCAAAACAAGAGGTTGCAGTATTATGCATATATATGTGTATAACAAATTAAAATTCCCAAACGTATTCAAGCTTAAATGGAAAGAGCTCCAGTCTTATGATGGTATGTAACGGATCTAAAAGTCAGTCTCATTCCCTCGGCGTTTTCAAGTGACAGATCCCTAAACAAATTAACCAAGGGGTATATAAAAGTCGAAACATCTGTTCGTGGACAGGTAATTCGGTAACTGTTGTTTAATTCACTCATTTGCAAAAATACAACCGTAGATTTGTATACCGCCAGCAGGTGGCAGATTCTGATCCAGAGAATTTATGTTGTCACCCAGGAATGGCATGGTCATCACAAGGCATAAAGAACAGTCCATAGTTAATTTCTGACAGAGAGTCTTCCCGGGGTTTGTGATGTATATAACTGACTCGGTTGATTGCAAATAGACTGATAAATAATCCTCCAGATGACACAAAAAAAACGTTTATTTGCAGACAGGTACAAAGTGCTGGGCATTTTCATGCGGTAGTTTCAAATGTACTCTGAAGGGCAAGAAGTTTCCACAGAGGACATTGGGTACATGGGATGTACTTCTTATTGTTGTGGTCTCCCTGATAGCCTCCCTGATAGCCTCACAACTCCTCTTACTCCAATTAACAGCATTTCTAACTTGTCTTTTCATAACTCTCTCCAATGTTGTTGCAAAGGAGATACAATTATGATCACTATCTCCAAAATGCTCTGCCACTGAGAGATCTGACACCCGACCAGTTTTCATTCCCAATACCAAATCAAGTATTGTCTCCCCTCTTGTATATTTATATACATGTTTTGTCAAGAAACGTTCATGAACACACGTAACAAACTCCACCCAATTTAACCCTTGCTCTGGGGAGATGTCAACGGATAATAGGGAAAATAAATTCTCCAATCGCGACACCTCTGCTATTATTACACCTTTCCAGGATCTTTTTCCCTGTCTACGCCTCGAATTCCCTGTTGCTATTCGGCGGCCTGTACAAACATCCAGAAAAGTTATCGACCCCTACTGCTCCTAAGCTCCAACAACAGAGACTCCGTAGACAATTCCACCTTGACGCCCAACGTTTCTGCAGCCATGACACTCTCTATGATCGACAGTACCACGCCCCTCCTCTTTTGCCTCCCTCCCTGTTTCTGAGCCATCCAAGTCCCTCTAATGGCCACCCTATCAAGGCTCCAAGTACTAATCCACGCTCGAAGCTCATCCGCTTTGTTCACAATACCTCTTGAGCTAAAATAGAAACTTCTCAAACCGTCTGTTTGAGCGCGTCCCTTCACCATCACCTCTCCGTCCTCCCTCACGCACAGTCTACCAGTTTTCTCTATTTGTGAGCCAACCTCTACTTCTGCAGTCTCTTCCGTTCGGTTCCGATCCCCACCCCCAACAATTCTAGTTGAAACTCTCCCTAGTAGCCTGATCAAACCTCCACGCCATGTTATTGGTCCCCCTGGGATTCAGGTGCAACGCTTCCTTTTTGTCCAGGTCACACCTGCTCCAAAAGAAGTCCCAATGATCCAGAAATCTGAATTCCTGTCCCCTGCTCTAAACACTCAGCCATGCGTTTATCCTCCACCTCATTCCCTTCATATAGTCACTGTCGTGTGCCACAGTAGGTAATCGCAAGATTGCTACCTTTGCGGTCCTGCTTCTCAACTTCCTTCCTGAGTCCCTGTATTCTTTTCTCAAGACCTCTTCCCTTTTCCGACTAATGTCATTCGTATCAATATGTGCCAAGACCTCTGGCGGTTCTCCCTCCCACTGCAGGATATCTTGTACATGATCACACACATCCCGGACCCTGACACCTGCGAGGCAATCTACCATCCGAGTTTCTTTCCTCCGTCCACAGAGTCGTCTGCCTGTTTCCTTAACAGTATTACCTCCTATCAGTACTACCCCCTTCCTTTCCCTACACTTCTGAGCCACAGGGCCGGGTCCTATGCCAGAGGCACGGCCGCTGTTGCTTCCCACAGTAAGGCTTTCACCCCAGCAGTACTCAAACCGGATTACCTTTTTTCAAGAGGTAGCGTAATACCTGACTTTTCACCTCCTCTCTCCTGACTGTGACCCACTAGTGTGTCTCTCGTGGCCCCAGTGTGACCACCTACCTATAACTGCTTTCTGTCATCCCCTCGCTCTCCCTGACCATACGAAGGTCATCGAGCTGTACTCGACACACCGGGTCCTGATATAGCCATCCGGGAGACTGTGAGGCTCCGGGAACTCCCACATCTGACAACAAGCTCAGAAAACAGGCCTCACGCATATACTTCCTTTTCGCAATTAACACAGGCAAACCTACCTCATCGCTGCAGACTGTCAGATTGTAGGGTGTTGCGGCCATCACTGAATTGTGGCTGAAATTTGTTCGCATTTCGGATCTGAATGTTCAAGAATACACGTTGTATCGGAGGAATTGGAAGGTCATTAGGAACTCCCGGACGCGATGCTGATGTAAGAAGGAAACTTCAATGTTATCATCTATTTATCATTTATAAAAAGTGATTTCACATGACGACTTATTGTGAACAGTTTTCGGAACCTCATCTGACAAAGACATGTTTGCATTGGAGAGGACCCAGGGGAGGTTCACATATCTGATTCCAGGAATGGAGGAGTTAACATGTTAGTGCTGTTTGAGTGCTCTGGGTCTGTACTGGCTGGAATTTCAGAAGGATGAGGTGAGATCACATTTCAACCTTTCGAATGTTGAAAGGCCAAGGCAGAGTGGTTGTAGAAAGAAAGTTTCCGATGGTTGAGGTGTCCGAGACAAGAGGGCAGAGCCTCAGAATAGAGAGCCGATCATTTGAAACAGAGAAGCAGAGGGTTGTGAATTTGGGGAATCTGTTAGCATATTCGACTGTGGAGGCCATGTTCTCGGGTTTCTTTAAGGCAGAGATTTATTGGTTGTTGATTGGATAAGAAGGCCGCGGAATGGCGTTGAGGAAGGCAAGTAAAAGATCAGCCGTGATTAAACAGACACGATGGACCAAGAGGCCGAATTGTATTCCTACATATTATGGACTTAAGTTTCTGTGGTCTTAAAACGGTGAGAGTTATGGACATTTTTTTTTATCAATGCTTGCTTAGTCTAAGTATCACGTTACTTAGATGAACAGGGAACTGATGGAAACTTATGTAGAGAGGAAAAGTCCATTGCTGCCGTCAGGTCCTAATGAAATGGCCTCGACCCGAAACCTCGAGCGCTTATTCATTTTCATAGATGCTGTCTGACCTGCTGTGTTCTCCCTGCATTTTGCGTGTGATTCCGTTCTAAATTCAAAGTTCAATGCGCAATGGTTATCAAAGTAATGTCACGTCCTGCTTTATACATTTTTTACTGTTATGTTTTATGTATTTCATTCAGCTGTTCGGTCAGAGCAGTCTGTTCTGCTGGCAACCTCTTTGGATTACTGTTGATGATAAGGAATGCGTGCGATCAAATTATGGATGGTAGAATTAGGGACAACTTTTCTTGGTGAGCGACAATGAGCTTGGTTTTGGTTTTTTAAAATTTTATTTTTTTTAGGCGGGGGATGAGCACGAGAAGCCGCTAGAAACGATCGTAGGATAAAATCAGCTGGTGTTCGAGATGGATTGCGAGCGACGTCCGGAAGGTGGCGTTTGCTTTCACGCTGACCGAGAGCCCAGGAGAAACGGGACACTACATGATCAGCTCCAACTGGAGCCCACTTAACAAATTAATTAGAGCGGCCTTTCTTGTTTTTGATACTCGTTACTACACCTTAAGTTAAGATCCAGAAATATGATCCCTTTAACCGTACGCTGTTTTTATTATTTCATGGACGAAAGCAAAGAAGGAAGTTCACCAGGTGGAGAAAGATGGGTAAATGAACTGAACAGGGGAGACGAGAGAGGAACCAGAAAAGTGGATGGAGCAAGAGAAAGTAGTGAGCGGGGACAAATCAGCTGGTGCTGGAGAAATGTTCACACCCTCTGGTAGGAAACTACCTAGACAGCATATGAGCTGTTCCCCTAGAAATATCATTCTGGCAGCAAAGAATCACAGAATGGGAATGGGAAGATGGCGTAGATTCGCTTTCCAGGGGGCAGTTTTATCCATTGCGCAGGGAGGTGCAAGAAAAGATCTCGTTTTCTGCGAAGGACTCGCAGAAAAGTTCTCCGAAACTCATTCGCATTTCATCCGCACTGTAGTGGCAACACCGGGTAAAGCAGGCGAAACCGGCATTCTGGCAGGTGAAGTGTCACTTCAACAGAAAGGCCGGTTTGGGACCCTGAGCGTCGGTGCCGGAGACTCTGTGCGGGCCGGCGGAGCACAGTTCCGGCTTGCAGGGTTCAGCGCCAGGATGGAGATGAGTGGGGATTCATTTAAAGCAGCTGGATCGGGAGCGGAAACCGTACTAGAGTCGTGGTAATACAAACAGTGTATTGCTTCCTGTTAATCCGGTTAATCTTCCGGTTAATATTAACCTGCTGTTAAGATTATATATATATATATCTGAATGTAGCCCAGTAGATCACGGGTAAAACCCTCCACATTATTGACTACATCAGCAGGGAACTCAGTAGCAGGAAAGCAAAATCCATCATCAGGGGTCCCCACCACCCAGGCCATGATCTCTTCACGCTGTTGCCATCTGGAAGGAGCTGCAGGGGCGTTATCACTCACACGCCCGCGATTAAAACAATTAATACATTTCTAAAATGCGTCCTTTGTACCAGAATCGAGAATTTCACTCACCCTCTCTGGTCGCAACATTGATTCTCACCCGTGAGGTATGGACTAATTTTCAACGGCTCCAGATCTGATGTTCTCGACAATCATTGCCTATTTATATTTTACATTATTTGTATTTTTTTTTTATCTCAGCTGAGGGACTCATTTCTCAATTACCAGTAACACAGAACAGTGCAGGACAAGAACAGCGATAAATCAAATTGAAAATACCCAAGCCCTCATCAGTCCTGCCTCCACAATGTCCTTATCTCTCTGTTAAGTACCCGTGACACGTGACAGTGGTACCCTTGTCAAGTGACTGGGGTTGAAGTTATAATGGACTTGAGGTAATGGTCTTGTGATGGTGGAGTGACATCATTTTCCCGCCAGTAGAGGTCATGTGTCAGGTTTTTTGTACAGGGTATAAAAGGAAGACCCCACCCTGTGGGGAGGGGCAGTTCGTGGCTGGATTTGCCATGTTGACTTCATGCCACTGCGTAATTTAATGTTAAGATGCAGTTTAGTTGAAAAATGAAGTTTTATCTAATTGCCTAAAGTTTAAAAGGTCATTGCCAGCAGTTTCTTTACAATACTGCTAGTTAAGAATTAGTGGAGAGTGAAGATAGAATATCGGGAGTTAAAAATCGAGGAGAATCGAATTTCGAAGGTTGAAACGGGATCGACCTTGTGTGATCCTCATTCGGAAGGATTTCGTTGACTGTTCTCGTGTTAATCTCTGCGGGATAGCAGAAGGTTAAGGACAGTGTGGAAGGAAAGCTCAGTGCCTTTAAGCCGTTACGTTTCATAAGATTTCTTCGTGGGAAGATTTCGACGCCGGGGATCGAAGGAATACGACGTGGAAGAGAATTTAAATCGTCTTAAAAAGTCTCTCCTTTTAAATGGACTGAGCATTTTGAACTTTTGGCAATATCGCTTTAAACAACTGTTTTTGCAACATCGCCCTAAGAACTGTTAGAGCTGCATCGCTTTAAGAACTGTTAAGCTACCGCACAGCAGCTGTTTTCCGGTTACGTTAGTGTTTGTTTACTTTTGGGGGGTTTGTTTTCAGTGTTTAATAAACGTGTCATTTGTTATTAAAACCCTTGCCTAACTCACATATATTTATTGTTGCCTGAATACGTTACATAAATATGGGGGCTCGTCCGGGATGGATCGTTTGAGTTTAAATGCTTGCTAACTTTTGAATCGGTGTTTTGGAAACGGGGAATACTCGATTCTTTTGTTTGATTGGCTTTTGAGTCATATTCGGCAAATTGATTACGTAGAGTTGTTAGCGACGGCGAAAAAAATTGAGGTGTCTGAGATAGCTAGTAGATTGCAACTTAAAGGTATTTTGACGACTCCGTCCAAGGCTGTAATACAGAAAAAAATCGCATCACACTTTGTGGCTTCGGGTGATTTTGATGAATCGATTTTAGAATCGTTTCCACTAAGTAATATGGAGATGCAGTTGCAAATTGAACAAATGAATTTGGAACAAAGTAAAGCAGAATTGGAGCGTTGTAAATTGGAAGCTGAACAGAAAAAGAGAGGATTTGAATATGCAATGGAGGAATTAAGGTCTGGGAATCAGTCTTCTATTTCTAAAAAGCCGTTTGTTGCTAGTCAAGAAATTAAATTGGTGCCTCAATTTAGTGAAACAGAAGTGGAAAGATATTTTCAACATTTTGAAACTATTGCTCGGATGTCAGAGTGGCCGAGAGATAAATGGTCAGTGTTGTTACAGAGTGTAATTAAAGACAAAGCACAACAAGTTAACACAGCTTTAACTGCTGCGCAAGCATTAGATTATGATATTGTGAAAATGCATATCTCAAAGCGTACGAATTAGTCCAAGATTCTTCCTGTGTTGTGACTAGAGCTACGGCTAAAATGATTGATGTGCAGAATGAGGTTGTTACTCATGACTGTTCAACTCAGGATTCGAGTTTTGAGGATGTGTCAGAGACTTTCTTACCTTCGTTGTTTGAACAAGATTCTGGGAGTAAGTCTGACTATGAAGATTTATCTCTGTCTCGGAAGGAGATGATAGCAGAGCAGAATAGAGACCCTGAGATTATAAAATTAAGGGTACAAGCTTTACTAGGTAGTGAAATTGAGAAGGCGTCAGTAGGATATTACTTGGAAAAAGGAGTGTTGATGAGGAAGTGGAGGTCGCCTACATTTCCTGAAAGTAAGGAATGGAAAGTTGTTTACCAGGTAGTTGTTCCTAAAGTTTATAGAAATGAGATTTTGACTTTAGCTCATAGTGTGCCTATAGGTGGACATCAAGGGGTAAGGAAAACTGTGGACAAGATTTTAAAACATTTTTACTGGCCTGGTCTAAGAAAATATGTGGCGATGTTTTGTAAAACGTGCCATACTTGTCAAATTGTGGGTAAACCAAATCAGGTTACACCAGTAGCTCCATTACAACCTATTCCAGCATTTGGTGAACCGTTTTCTAAAGTTATTTCAGATTGTGTTGGTCCATTACCAAAGACAAAAACTGGTTTTCAGTATTTGTTGACTATCATGTGTACTTCGTCTAGGTTTCCAGAGGCAGTACCACTTAGGAATATAAAAGCTAAAACTGTGACGAAGGCTCTTATAAAATTCTTTACTTATTTTGGATTACCTAAGGAGATACAAACTAATCAAGGCAGTAATTTTACGTCTGGGTTGTTTCAACAGATAGTTTATAAATTGGGAGCTAAGCAAATCACTTCGTCTGCATACCATCCAGAGTCGCAAGGTGCCTTGGAGAGGTTTCATTCTACCCCCAATAATATGATTAGAACATATTGTGTGGAAAATGAAAGTGACTGGGATGAGCGTATAAACCTACTTTTATTTGCAGTAAGGGAATCGGTACAGTATCTTTATGTTTCAGTCCATTTGAACTTGTGTTTGGGCATAGAGTTAGAGGACCTTTAGCTTTGTTGAAAGAACAGTGGATTAGTAAGGAAATACACACTAATTTGTTGGACTATGTTTTGAAATTTAAGGACAGGTTACATAAAGCTTGTAGCTGAGCCAAGGAAAATTTAAAGTTGGCTCAGGAGAAAATGAAAACTTGGTATGATAAAGAAGCTCGGATGAGGATGTTGAAGCCTGGAGATAAGGTGTTGGTTTCTTTCCCAGTGCAGACAAATCCTTTACAAGCTAGATTTCATGGTCCTTATGAAATTGTGTCTGGAATCAATGTTGTGGATTACGTAATAAAAACTCCAGATCGTAGAAGGTCAACACAACTTTGCCATATAAATATGATTAAACCAGATTTTGGGAATCAATCTGATACTATGACTGTTGTGGTTAGTGAGAATGAGTTTGATGTAACTGGGAACATGATAGATGATTCATCTAACATTCATTCTAAATCCAAAATTGTTTCTGTTAGGTTACCAAATTCAACCATTCTGGAAAATATGGATGAGAAATTAGCACATTTACAGCTAGAGCAGAATCAACAGATGAAGGAATTAATTTTTAAATATAAGGATTTGTTTCCAGATGTTCCGAGAAGGACTACTATAGCTTCACATGATGTAGATGTTGGAGATGCCAAACCTATTAAACAACATCCATATAGAATGAACATGGAATCATTTGAACTTGCTGAGAAAGAAATTGAATACATGTTAGAGAATGATATTATTAGACATTCTAACTCGAATTGGAGTTCGCCATGTGCTATGGTGCCAAAACCAGATGGTAGTATTAGGTTTTGTACGGACTATAGGAAGGTGAATGCTGTAACGAAAACAGATGCATATCCAATTCCTAGAGTAGATGATTGTGCAGATAATGTTGGAAAAGCAAAGTTCCTTACAAATATTGACTTATTGAAAGGGTATTGGTGTGCTCCATTAACGGACAGAGGTAGAGAGATTTCTGCATTTGAAACTCCATCTGGGTTATAGGAGTATAATGTTCTTCCATTTGGGATGAAGAATGCCCCAGGTACTTTCCAGAGCATGATTAACTCTGTGATTCAGGGATTGAAAGATACTGATGCTTATATTGATGATTTAGTGACAGGAAATGAGACTTGGGAAGCACACATTATTGCGGTGGAGAAATTGTTTGAAAGGCTTTCAAAAGCTAAATTAACTATTAATTTAGCTAAGAGTAAATTTGGACATGCCACTGTGACTTACCTTGGTTATGTTGTGGGTCAAGGTAAGGTAGCTCCTGTTCAGGCAAAAGTTCGGGCAATTTTAGAGATTCCCACTCCGACTGGTAAAAGAACTCTCAGAAGATTCTTGGGAATGGTAGAATATTATCGAAAATTTTCTAAGAATGTTGCTAATGTTGCCCTTCCATTAACTAACCTTTTGCAGAAGAATGTGAAGTTTGTGTGGACAGTGCCTTGTCAAGAAGCATTTGAAAAATTGAAAACAATGATATGTCAACAACCTGTGCTTAAGGCACCTGACTTTGAAAAACCTTTTTCATTAGCTGTAGATGTTAGTGATGAGGCTGCGGGATCAGTATTAATGCAAAAGAATGAGGGTGATGAGGTTGATCATCCAGTAGCTTACTTTTCTAAGAAATGTAATAAGCATCAAAGAAATTATTCGACAATAGAGAAATAATTGTTAGCTCTTGTTTTAGCTTTAGAGTATTTTGAGGTATGTGTTGGTACAACTCAAAAAGCACTTATTGTTTACACTGATCATAATCCGTTAGTTTTTCTGAGTAAGATGAATAACAAAAACAGAAGATTAGTAAATTGGATTTTGATGTTACAAGAGTACAATATTGTGATAACTCACGTTAAACGTAAAAATAATGTGGTTGCTGATTGTCTATCTCGATGTTGAATGTACAATGTAATTTTTTTTATGGAGTGGTTTTTTTTCTGATTGTAACACTCCTACTGTATTGTGAGTTGTAAGCTGTTATATGATGGTATTGTATATTGTGTATGTTATTTAATTTATACGTTTGTTTTTCTTGTAAGTAATTGTTAAAATTTTTGTTCTTGTCAGACCAGAATTATTTTTTTTGGAGGAAGGTGTTACGTACCCGTGACACGTGACAGTGGTACCCTTGTCACGTGACTGGGGTTGAAGTTATACTGGATTTGAGGTCTTGGTCTTGTGATGGTGGAGTTACGTCATTTTCCCGCCAGTAGAGGTCATGTGACAGGTTTTTTTTACAGGGTATAAAAGGAAGACCCCAATCTGTGGGGAGGGGCAGTTCGTGGCTGGATTTGCCATGTTGACTTCATGCCACTGCGTGATTTAATGTTATGACGCAGTTTAGTTGAAAAATGAAGTTTTATCTGATGCGTAAAGTTTAAAAGGTCATTGCCAGCAGTTTCTTTACAATACTGCTAGTTAAGAATTAGTGGAGAGTGAAGATAGTATATCGGGAGTTAAAGATCGAGGAGCATCGAATTTCGAAGTTTGAAACGGGTTCGACCTTGTGTGATCCTCATTTGGAAGGATTTCGTTGACTGTTCTGGTGTTAATCTCTACGAGATTGCAGAAGGTTGAGGACAGTGTGGAAGGAAAGCTCAGTGCCTTTACGCCGTTACGTTTCATAAAATTTCTTCGTGGGAAGAGTTCGACGCCGGGGATCGAAGGAAAACGACGTGGAAGAGAATTTAAATCGTCTTAAAAAGTCTCTCCTTTTAAATGGACTGAGCATTTTGAACTTTTGGCAATATCGCTTTAAACAACTGTTTTTGCAACATCGCTTTAAGAACTGTTAGAGCTGCATCGCTTTAAGAACTGTTAAGCTGCCGCACAGCAACTGTTTTCCGGTTACGTTAGTGTTTGTTTACTTTTGGGGGGTTTGTTTTCAGTGTTTAATAAACGTGTCATTTGTTATTAAAACCCTTGCCTAACTCACATATATTTATTGTTGCCTGAATACGTAACACCTCCATCTTCCTTACATTCATATGACGATGCAGACTTCTGTTAAAAACATCTAATGGATTTACCAGCCACTCCGTACCAGGCAGTGCATTCCAGTCATCCACAGCTCTCAGAGTAAAAGAAACTATCACTCACATCGTCCTTGAATCTACTTCCTCTCATCTTCGATGCATGCCCTCTGCTATTAGATATTTCAACACTGTGGTACAGATACTCTCTATTTACTCTATCTGTGCCTCTCATAAACTTATAAACCTGCTAAATCTCCCCTAAGCCTCCGGCGCTTCAGAGAAAACGACCCGTTTGTCCAGCCTCTCGTCATCACACATGTCCTCTAAACCAGATAAAGTAGCAGGAAAGCCACATCCATCATCCGGGAGACCCACCACCCAGACCATCCTCTCTTCACACCGCTGCCATCTGAAAGAAGCTACAGGGGTGTTAGCAATCTCACCTCCCGATCGAAACATTTAGTACACCTCAAAAATTCACCTTTTGTACCAGGGCGAGAGATTCACACAACCTCAGTGACCCCGACATTGATCTGCATCCACGAGGTATGGACTCAGTAGAACTATCCCTCACATCCCGCTTGAAACTGCTTCCTCTCACCTTCGACACATGGCCTCTGCAATTAGATATTTGTACATTGTCCTACAGATACCGCCTATTTACTCCATCTATGCCTCTCATAATCTGATAAACCTCCGCTAAATCTCCCTTCAGCCTCCGGCGCTTCAGGGGAAACGACCCGTTTGTCCAACCTCTCGTCATAACACATGTCCTCTAAAGCAGGCAGCGATCCGACAAAGCTCTTCTGCATCCTCTCCAAAGCCTCAGTGACCTTCCAAAGGTGGGCGATACGAACTGTGAGCAAATATCCAGTTCTGGCCTGACGAGTGTTTTCATAAATTGCAACATAATGTCTTGACTTTGAAATTCGTGCTACGACTAAGTAAAGCAAACATTCAAAAAACCTTCTTAATCACCTTGTCGACCTGCGGAGTCACTTTCAAGGAGCTATGAAATTGGATCCCAGGATCGCTCGGCTCAGCTACACGGTCCAGGAGCTTGCTCTATCAGTGTACTGTTTCCTTACATTTACTTGACACCAGAGTGCTCTATCTCAGATTTATCTGGGTTAATTTCCATCTATCCTGTCGCTGTTAATATCTGCAACTGATCTGTGCCAAACTATATTCTTTGCCAGTCTTCTACACTGATCACAGCTCCATCGACCGTGGTATCGCCGGAAAACGCATCTAGACTTTTATCCAGGTCATTTATATGCATCACAAGCCGCAGGCATCCAGCACAGATCACTACCGAGCATCACTAATTACAGATCTCTCTCTGGGATGAGTCCCTTCAGTCAACTCACTCTGTCTTCTATGAGCGAATATGGTCCATATACAAACAGGCAATTCGCCGCGGATCCCCTGCCTCTTAAACATTCTGGATCAGCGTCCCTTGAGGGAGTTTGTCAAACGCCTGACTGAAATCATGAGGACAGCATCCACTGCCCTACCCTCATTAATCCTTTTCGTAAACTTGTTCACATACTCGGTCAAGTTGTAAGACAAAACCATGCTAGCTCTCTCAAATCTGGCTAGGTTTTCAAACTCTCGTAAATCCTGTACATACGAATTTTGTCTCCTAATTCCATTTAACTGAAATGTGTCTCACTTATCGATAGTTTTCTGGACTTTCAGCGTTTCCCTTTTTATAAGGCACGGCCTGGAAGGGCCGAGATGGCCTTGTTCCGTGCTCTAATTGTTATATGGTTATATAAAGAGATAAAACTGACCTGTCTTCCGGGAACTCGCCTGTGACTGGAGGGGTCGTCAGGATACCGAACAAGGCCGCAGCAATATTCCCTGTTGTTCTCCCTCTATCGGTGTATGGCCCCACCCTCTCCTCCTCTTGATTTATGTATGGAATGCCTTGTGATTCACCTTATTTATGATTTCGAATTACTTTTCTTTTACCCTCCCGGATTTCCCAATTTCCTCTAGATTTGTCTCCAGCGAAACGTCCGCTGTTCCATACTTCCCCTAATTTTTACTTGAGTAAATTTATCAAATCGCTTCACATCTTATCTTTCCAACCCCGTCCTTCCTTCCAACAGGGACTTACCTTCTCTGGACTGTGTGAAATTTGCCTCATTGACACCTATCTAATTGTGAAAGGCCGTGATTGAGTGGACGCAGCAGTTTGTTTCCTCCGGTGCCAGACACCAAGACCAGAGGTCACATCTCACAATACAGGGGGCGTCCATTTTAAATCGGAGATGAGGAGAGACTTATTCAAACAACAACTGGTCAAACTTTGAATTCTATGGCACAGGCAGCTGTCGAGGCCATTGTGTATATTCAAGGCAAACGTTGATAGGTTCCTGATCTGTCAGACCATGAAGAGAAACGCGGAGAAATCAGGACCTGAGAGATTAGTGAAAAACTGTGTCAGTCATTATGAAATGGTGGAGTATACTCAATGGGCCAAACTGCCTAATTCTGCTCCGATTTTGTATGGCTTTATAATTAGACGCATAGTTGAACAGAGAGCAGAGGAAGCTGAGACGAAACAGAATCAGTCCATTCGCGACCATCACGCCTTCTACACTTTCCATTAAGGGTCTTTTCAATTCTATCCTTCTGTCTTCTCAACTTCCTTCTGAAACACCGTATTAAATTTACCCAACGACGAGGCTTTCTCAGCCGTCAATTCCTTAGATTATCCGCTCGCTGGCTGTTACAATTCCACCCCATACCTGTTCTAAATGGATCAGTCTGTTCTGACGTTCTGCCCTCTTTTCCCAGACTCCTACACATCCACTCTATCTTTGTTCTTTTTACATTCGATAGATTTCAATGAGATATCCCCAACTCCTCTCTTTCTTCTTATCTCCATCGAGTACTGGCCCAGATCTTAATCATTAAACTAATTTCCGGGGTCATTATCGTGATCCTCCACTGGGACCATGAAAAATGCCATTTGAACTGTTTTGGAAGGAGTGGGTGTTGAAGGGACTGGGGTGGGTGTGTGTACAAGTGGATTGCTCTGAATATTGACATAGTCTACGACAATCTGCTGGAATGGCCATGCAATGTACAAATGTATAAGGTAGAATATCCGAGATTTTACTGGCCGGTTCCTCACAGCGATGTCACCGATACCCCAAGATGTGTAATCCATTTAGCTGCGAACCAAATCAAAATTGGTGTCCAATTGGCATGCATACCGGGGGGAGATTGAAATCTCACTGAATAGATCCACACAACATCCTCTCGCTCGAAATCAGCAGAACCGAAGATCCATCAGCCGATTTTCGTTTGGGTATCAGAGGTGGCAAGGGGCGGTAAATGTAAATTCCTGACCGTTATCGTATCACAGGGTCCGTTCTGGGACAATCGCAGAAGTCATAGCAAAGAAGGAAAGACAACACCTTTACTGTCTGACAACAACTTTTCATGGCCTGCAAAACATTCACAAACCTCTATCCATGCACTGTCAAGAGGACGTTGATTGATTACGTCACGCCCTGTTATCGGTAACCCTGTGCATAGGAACAGAAAAACCTCGGCCTCAGTGCATCACAGTAACAGCCTTCCCCACCACAGAGCACATCTTCAAGGAGCGTAACCTGAAAAATGCAGCATCGATTATCAAGGACCTCCACCATCCAGGACATGCGTTCTTCTCGCTGCTGTCATCGGGAAGGAGGGAAGGGAGCAGCATTTCCCACACAACAGCTTTGTACACAGTTGTTACCCAACAACCAATGGGCTCATGAATAACCTAATTAACTTCAATTCTGACATGCTTCCACAAGCTATTGACTCGCTTTCGAGAACTCTACAACTCATGTTCTCAGAGTTAGTTTTTGTCTGTCCACCAATCTACCTCTCTATCTATCCACACATTCATTCGTTCTTCATTCGTATATTTTTGTTTGCACAGTTTGTCATCTATTACACATTTGTTATTTGCATAGTATCATTGTCGCTCAGCACTACGATGTTTCAGTTGCATTTCTCTGCTGTGTTTTGGATGCCAGTAAGAAAAGTAACCTCAAGGCAGTATTTAGCAACATGACAGAGTTTGATAATAAAATTAATTTGACTTATACGAGACCACATGATCAGTATTCCGACTGACAGAGAGCTGGAGAGTTCGGAGTTCACCATTGACCATGTTGATAGATTGGGCATTGATGTAACACGGGGAGAGAATGCAGCACTATGGGAAGATCACGTGGTCGAGAGAAATCGTGGCAGTGTGTTCTCTCGTCAGAAGAATAGACTGGTGTCTGGGCCAGGAGACGGGAGTCTGCTAGGCTGTGCTCTTCAATCGTCCAGCCAGTGTGTGATTTGCAGAAGGGCTTCAGTAAGTTCTGAAGGTAAACGACACAGGCAAAAGCAAAACAACTGTAAAAAAACGAGCCATGCGAATAAAATATTCAGATAGTCAAAAAGAAATTATCTTAAAGATGACAATTTCGTGAATAAAAAACCTACTAAGCAAGAAAGTTGAGAAAAAAAATTCTGGCAGCCTGCCAGGTTATTTTCGAGGATTGTTTGCTATCCAATTAGTGTGGTAGCTTTAGGGAGAATTTTCCGTGGCGAGGGTCTTTTTATTACGAGGCCCATTTTCTTGCTAGGATGTTCAATGCGTTGTTTATGGAATTATAACCATGGCAGAATCGATGAAAGACTGCACACACTTTGGCGTTCAACCGGTAAGAATAGGTACAGCAGCTCGGAACTTTCAGACTACCCTGGTGCTGTTTGATAATGTGGCCCTCTGAAGATGTCCAGAAACATTACTGCGTAGGTCCTTTTCTGATTGGACAGCGCTGATCAGAGGAATTCCCCAACACTCGGTGTTGGGACCGCTTCTTATCCCAATGTGCGTCGATGATTTGAATGAAGGGTTTGACTGTTTCGTGACAGGATTTACTGATCCTGCGAAGATAGATGGAATTGCAGGTAGAGCTGAGGAAGCAGGGCGCTTTCAGGTGGAATTGGACAGACTAGAATAATAGGCAAATAATTTGCAGAAGGAATAAAATGTAGCGAAGTGCCCAGTCTTACTCTTGGGCAGTCGAAATAAAGGCGTGGACTATTTTAATAAAGGGGAGAACATTGAAGAGAACAGACGTGCTGAACCCCATGGGAGGATTTCCGACAGGAAAATATGCAGAAAGGTGAGGAACACAAATGCAATGTCAGCATCCATCTGCAGAGGACAGGAATATAAAGGGCACTCTTTAGCAACCTATTAATCAGTAAACTCTTCCTGGTTCCGGCCTGATCAGCACGTGGCACGGGTAGCAATCCCGAGATCACAACCCTGTCGGCCCTGCCCTTTAACTTTGCTCTTAACACCTTAAATGCTTGTTAGGAACATCGTCGCTCATGTCATTGGCACCTACAGAGACCACGACATCCGGCTGTTCACCGTCCCACTTACGAATGCTGTAGACTGGATACGAGTTATCCCCGATGTTGTCACCGACAGAACGTCCTGTCTGCACCACTAACTAACGAATGTCCTATCACCACAGAGTGCCTTTCCCATCCCCCCACACACACCACACACTTCCCTTCTTAGTCACAGCGGCAAACTGAGTGGCAGAGACCCGAGCACTGTGACGGAACTCGGTTAGGACGCTGGACCAGCGATCCAATCGCAGACCGTGCACTGTGCACACGGCGATATTAATTGAGTCACAAATCTCGAGGTGCAAACGAAGCCGGCGTCCGAGTTCAGGCAGAGATCAAAACCAGACAGAGAATTCCTAAAACCAGAAACGGGAAACGGGCAGAGTCTATATTCAGACGGAAAGAGTACAAATAAGAATGCTGGAAATGCACAGGAAAATTCAGTGGCACACTCTGGCAACCAACAGGTGAGGACACAGTCCTGAAGTACACAGAGTAATAAACAGAGAGGCAGATGATAGGTGGAACACAATAAGACAGAAGTGGCAGCAAAACAGGTCATAATGTGAAACAGATGAGAGACGGAGTACTCAGTAATACAGGGGCCGGAGCAGAGTATGAGCATGGACAGAAGCACATGGGGCATGAAAACAAACAAGAGCACATGGCAATACAAAGCCACAGTCTGACGGCTTGGAGGAAAACACACATGAACAAAAGCACCAAGTTCAATTAGAATTACTGACACCCATTCAGACGTTTCTGCATCCTGACTGTAATACTGTCTCCTGTGTCCTGCACCTTGGGTTTCACTGCCTCTCTGACTGTCCCGTCTATCAAGTCCTCAGCGTCCCGAATGATCTGGAACTCGTCCATTTCCAGCTCACCCTCCTGAACGTGGATTTTTCAGAAGCTGCAGCTGACCGCACCTCTCGCAGCTGTAGTTGTCAGGGACACTGGAGATCTCCATCACTTCCCTCATCCTGCAAAGGAGCATTAAACTATCTTGCCTGGCATCTCTGGTATCCTATCTGAGCAGATATAAATAAGAGAATGTCCCTCGTACTACTCTTTTCATTGGTACGTACATGGGCCACGACGTCTTGCTCTTCAGCCTTCCACATAAGAGTACTTAGTTCGAAAAGATATCCTGGACGTTGTCGCCCAGAGACCCTCCTGGTGCTCCCCTTAATGATGAGTCTCTTATCACCAGAGTGTGCTGTACACCTTCCCCCTACTCCCACACCACATTCCCTTCTTTCAGCTGTGAGCATTCAATACCGTGAACACGCATGCTCCGTTATCATTGGTCTACTGCTACCTGCATATGTATTTCAATAAGTTTATCAGTGCTGTGTCCCCTTACAGACTTGACGCGCATCCATGGTCAGCCAGCTGCTGGGATTATCAGATACACTTCCAACCCGCATTTGTGTTGCTTCCCTGAAGGTCTGCAAGTAAAGAGTTAACTGCACATGTTATTCCGTAGAACTTAATGAAGTCCGTGGGGATTGTCGATGTCAACGTGCAGGTGTGGCTGCTGGTTGTCTAGTTTATTAATATGCCTCCCTCACAACGACAGCTACAGTCAGAGCCGCCACTCTACGCTATCAGAGACGAGAGGGCTCCAGATAGATAGAGGACAGAGGCTGAAACGGGAACGGGAATCTGGACTATCCCAACAATGGATCATAATCTGCGAAATGCATCGCGGAATGCTGCGGGAATGGCGAAGAATAATTTCTGGTTTTTTCAATATCTTGTTGAAAATTATGAGAGGCTGTCGTTGAATTCTCGAATCACGTATGCTCTTTGGACCATCCAACTGATTTACTATCCTCTACTCGCCATTGCAGCTGTTCCTGGTTAGTGTCTCGTCTGTTGATCTTGATTATCGTTTAAAAATGCGTCAGCTTCCCTTTCATACCTGTCCTCTAACGAAGCATTAATTGCACAGCTCCTCACTCAAACCGATATTGCTTTCTCAATCTTCGGCCGAGTGTATTTGA
Organism: Hemitrygon akajei; assembly: GCF_048418815.1. Classification (NCBI taxonomy): domain Eukaryota; kingdom Metazoa; phylum Chordata; class Chondrichthyes; order Myliobatiformes; family Dasyatidae; genus Hemitrygon; species Hemitrygon akajei. Next base: position 8,489,990 of record NW_027331926.1, on the reverse strand, counting down.
TAAGGTAAACCATGCAAAGCTAGCAGAGAAAGTAAGAAGGCAAATGCTACAAGGGGACATTGCTTTATAAATTAGGAAATGCCTGCAGAATGCTGTTATATAACCACAGTTTGAACATGGGACAGTGGGATAATATAATAGTCTCGTGAGTGGGATGATGTACTGGTCTTGTGAGTGGGATGCTGTAACTGTCTCTTGACCGTGGGCTGATGTTCTGTCACGTGATGGCATGTTCCAAGCCATATTTAAACCAACTCGCGTTTTATGACGCTGTTCTCATTTCATTTTGATGCAACATTGTTGCTACTGGTCAGTGGTGTGAGGTTCCACCGGTGTTGCTTGTTGCACGTTTATTTTTCCCTTAAAATCCAGAATCACAGAGTGAAGGTATTGCCGGAGTTACCCGAGTACAAAGGATTGGAGAATGTTAATGTCGTTTAGCGTTTTCGGGAGTGATAGTCCTTTGACTTCGTTCAGGATTTGCGGCATGCATATTCGAGTTAAACCCCTGCAAGGTCAGGATGGTTTATGCAGTGACCACCCTCCTGTCTAAAGGCCATTTCATTTTATTTCCTCGTGATTTCTGCGAATAAGGCATCTCCCGGCTGTGGAATCGGCAGATCGTCGATACTCCGAAGGAATCGTTTGTTTCGGGGAAGTCTCTCCTTACTGACTGTATAAATCACATGGAATTTTCAATTTATCACTTTAAGGCTGTGCCTGGATGAGAACTCTTTAAAAACAATTTCTAAGTTTGAATGTTTGAGCCTCCTAACTGTTAACGTCCGGTTAAGTTCGTCGTTTGTATACATTTCTAAGTTCGAACAGAGGTTAATAAATCTCGGGATTTGTTTTAAACCTTGGCTCAGTTACATATTCATTGCTGCTGCATTCGTAACAATGCAAAGTGTGGTTGAAGACGGGTCATATTCTGCATGAAGGCCGCTGCTTCAGGGATCTGTTGTGGGACCACTGCTCTTTGTGATTTACATTATTGATCTTGATGAATAAGTGGAGGGATGGATTAGTAAATTTACTGATGTCACAAAAGTTCGCGGTGTTGTGGATAGTGTGGAGGGCTGTCAGAGGTTACAGAGTGACATTGATAGGATGCGAAACTGCGCTGAAAAGTGGCAGATGGAGTTCAAACCAGACAAGTGTGACGTTGTTCAATTTGGTTGGTCAAATATGATGGCAGAATATTGTCTCAATGGACAGACGCATCGCTGTGTGAAGTTTGAGAGTGATCTTGTGGTCCGAGTGGTTGAGACATTGCAAGTTGACTCTGTGGTTAAGAATTTCATGCGGTGTATTGGCCATCATCAATTGTGGGACTGAGTTTAAGAACCGAGCGGTAATGTTGCAGCTATCTGGGACTCTGGGTAAGTATTTTACGCAGAGAGTGGTGAGTGCGTGGAATGGGCTGCCGGCAACAGTGGGGGAGGCGGATACGATAGGGTCTTTGAAGAGTCTCCTGCGTTGATACATGGAACTTAGAAAATCAGAGGGCTATTCGTATCCCTGGGTAATTTCTAAGGAAAGGACATTTTCGGTACAGCATTCGGTATGGCCAGTGCTGTGCTGCCGGTTTTCTATGCTTCGATGCATTGCAGAATTTCTCTTTCCAGTGTTGGTACTCTCGGTGTCCCGATTAATTCTCTGTCAGGTAAATATTATCTCTGCCTCTTCTCCTGTCAAATACTCCCACCATGTGTCCTCTCATGCAACTTCATTCCAAGAGAAGCAAATTTGAGCACACACAAACTCTCGTCACAAGGAATGCTCTCCAATCCAGTCTGCATTCTGATACATTTCCTATGCACCCGCTGTGAAACTTACACGCCCTTCCTGTGCTGAGGTGACCAGAACGTCTGCTCGTTCTCAATCTCATAGTGATGTGTCCATTTGGGTCAGGGCAGGATTAATTGGCTTTCTAGAAGTTTGTATGTGTGGGCAGCATCGTTGAATTAATTTAAAAAATAGATATATAGATAGATAGATAGATAGATACATCGCTCCAGCCTCTCAGCTGTTGAAGAGCATGAGGTCACATGGGCATCATCACTGCCATGATTTATGCCGTCATAAAGAATGCTAAGGAAACTGTGAGCCTGCAGTGTGATATGGTTAAGGGTTAAGCGAATTTACTAGCGTCTGGCCGATAGAGTACAAAGTTGGTGAATGCGTGGTCACCCAATTGGGAAGGACAAATGGAGGAACAGAGTATTATTTAAGTGGTAACCGATTGCCGTATTCTGCTCAGCGGAGGGACTTTGGAGTGCTTGTGCTTGAAACACAAAATGTTCGTTTGCAGGTGCCGCAGGGTATAAGGAAGACAAATGGGACTTTGGTCTGCGTTGCCAGTGGAATTGAGATTAAGAGCAAGCGGACTGTAGAAGGTACTGGTCATGCGGAGTCTGGAGTACAGTGTAATTCTGGTCTCCTACTTGAGGAAGGATCAACTGGATTTGTAGGCGGTTCACCAGTTGATTGCACAGATGAGGTGGTTGGACGATGAGGAGAAATTGACTCGCCTGGGCTCGTACTCTTTGGAATTCAGAAGTGTGAGAGAAAATCTTACAGAAACATTTAAAATTAATAAAGGGATAGATAAAATAGAAGAAGGAAAGTTGTTTCACTGGTAGGTAACAGAATAATTCAGGGAAATAGCCTGAAGATTCTGGACTATAAATTCGGGACGGAGATGAGGAGGCACTGTTTTTCTCCCAGAAACAGGTGAATCCGTGGACTTCTCTGCACAATGACGCAATGGAGGTTAGCTCGTTAAATATATTTAAGAGAAGTTGGCATTGTTGATGGCATAGTAGAATATTTAAGGGCTCTCAGGAAAAGGATGGTATGCGGCGATGAGTCCGTGGACAGATCAGCCATGATCATCTTCACTGTCGGAGCATGCCAGACCGAACAGATGGACTATTCCTGCTCCTATTGCTATTATTCTCTCATGTTTGTAGTGGAGAGGAGTTGAATTTCCGTCACCGTGATTCTTAGTACATTAATCAGTTCATTATCTCTTAATAATCTCCGTTTGCAACTCCATCTGGCACGAATGATCTGAACACATTCCAGGCTTTAGTTGATATCACTGCTTAGCGCATAAGACTTGGGAGCTGAATTCGGCCATTTGATCACCCAGCCTTCTCCGCCATTCCATCAAAGCTGACTTATCATCCGTCCCAAACACATTCTGGCGCCTTCTCCCCGTATCCATTGAGGCCCCAACGAATCAAGAGCCGACCAATCCCCGCTACAAATCGTCCCAATGAACTGGCCACCGTAGCCGTCTGTGGCGATGAATTCCACACATTCACCAGCCTCATTCTTTCGGAATTGCTCCCCATCTCTGTTCCAAAGAGCTAACGATGAAAAGAATTGCAATTTGAGAATGTTTCCATCCACAGGTGTGTTAATGGTCTTTACTTCCCTCCGCACAGTTAACGTGGTGACAATCTCCATCCTGTCGCGGGGAAAGTGCGGTCTCTCCAAAGGCGTCACGAGGTACTTGGTTGCCATGGTAGCAGCGGATCAGCTGGTCGTTGTCTTCGATCTGGTATTGAGCAAGATTCTGATGAGTTACATGCCATCCGAGGTTTTCGTCTGGTCGTTTCGTGTTCCCGTGTGTAATATCCACGCTGTCGTGTTTTACGTCGCCACGGACTGTTCTGTCTGGTTCACCGTCACTTTCACCTTTGATCGATTTGTCTCTATTTGTTCTCTGAAGCTGAAACGAAAATACTGCACCGGGAGAGCGGCGGCTCTGGTTCTGGGGACAGTGACTCTGCTGAGCTGCGTAAAGAACATTTTCTGGTACTTTTTGCTCCATGGGACATATTCGATGCTAGTTTCGTCCTTGCTCTGTTTCAGTTCTTATCGTTTTCCCCTATCTCTAGAGACAACATTTATTGTGTTTCATTTCTTACTCACACCAATATTCCCCTTTGTCCTCATTCTGCTGCTCAACAGTTTAACCATCAGACACGTCTTAGTGGCCAGCCGAGCCCGGAGGAGACTCCGTGGTTCGCGCGATGGCGAGAAGCCCGCCGACCCGGAGATGAAGAACCGCAGGCAATCCCTCCTGTTACTGCTGGTGATGTCGGGGAATTTCATCCTGCTGTGGGCGCTGCTGACGGTGTATTCCGTGTGGGATATGTTGCTATTTTACATTAACTTGAAACCCCCGTCTTCCCTGCGGGAGCTGGGCTACATGCTGCAACTGCTGAGCTGCTGCACCAACACGGCCCTTTACGCCGTGGTCCAGGCCAGGTTCAGGGTGCAGCTGAAGGAGACGGTGAAATCTCCCTTCAGACTCATGGCAAAGTTCACTCGGCGTTGTCTGGACCCCATTAAACCTCGGTGACGCTTTTCCATTCCGCGGCAACAAATCCCATTTCGTCAGTTGTATGTGCAGATGCACTGAGGCTGTGGACAACCCCGATTAGCTAACGCCCTCCCCACGATACACAATTGGGGACGTGTTCCGAAGCTGCCTCCACTGTGCTCCTTCCAGTTGGCTTTAGTTTCGAGTTCTATTTATTGTCTCATTAGTTCCACCAAGTGGGTGATTCTACCATTATCTGCATGCGAAGCTTTAACATCACAATCGCAATACGACCGTTGTGCCCTGCCGGTATTCTGTGTGGCTCGAATGTCTGCTCAGATATGCCCGTTGTCGCTCCATCTGTTTCCTCAGGCGAGAGTTTTTGGTTCCAAGAGCCCCAGATTTTGAACTGTTCGGGAAGACTGGTTACCGTGGATCGGATCCTCTTTATCCAGGGTTCTTTGCAATCCGTCAGTCACCTTAAAAATAATTCCGCAACTTGCACTATCAACGCCACTCGCCCAGTGACAGTGACAGTGCTTCTCCTTATAGATGCTGCCAGGCCTGCTGTGCTCCACCAGCATTTTGTGTGTGTCACCCAATCGCCGTTCGTCCAGTTCAAGCAACAACTGTCTTCGCTATGCCTTATGGTAAATAAAATAAATTCTTAGACACTTTGTGCAGCAATGGTCCAATCTGTCTAATTGGGTTGAGTACAGTGGGTAGGTGGGATGGGGATTGCTGAGGGAAAGCAAAGCATGTCGATGTATTTACTGAGTTCGGGACGAAATGTGAGATGCTCTCAGAAGTAAGGCTCCAGCAAAAATACCTTCAATTGGTCTGGATACATCAGAGCTTTTTCCCACTGCTCCGTCAGGAATAACATCTTGCACTGGAGTATTTCTCCTGAGATACTGATTGGTACGGAACCTCCCCGAAACGCGGACGCGCATCTTTAGTTAATGTTAGACAGTGTGTTTTTTTTTTGTGATATGCTTCACTGACTCGGATGCATGCCGCTTACTTGACGACACAAATAACAAAATTTACTTGAGACATACACAAAGTGACGGAGGATCCTCGGGCAAAAAATTCAAATGAATTCTAACGAGCAAGATCTCTGGTTCAATTTCTGATGTGCTGGTGGAGACTCTGAGGCCAGTGACTTTGAAGAGATACTGAGACAGAGATGTGCCGAGGAAGAAGTCCTGATTGCCAATTACTTTTCATTGATCCTCCCGATTTCCTAATTTCCTGCAGATGTGTCTCCAGCGAAAATTTCTGCTGTTTATTCATTTTAATAGGGACAGCCTGTCCTTCTGAGTTCCTCCAGCATTTCCTGTGTTTTGCCTTGGAATTGCAGCATCTGCAATTTCCTCGTGTTTCTCATCCTTTAGTTCTTTTCTGTCTTCTTTTCACTCCTCGTGTCTCGTTCGCCCCGAACTCGCGAGGATTTACATATTTCCCCTTTATCCCTTGAGTAAATTCATCAAATCGCCACAGGCAACTGTCAAGACCATTATGTATATTCAAGGCACACTTTGATAGGTTCCTGATTGGTCAGGGCATGAAGAGATACGGGGAGAAAGCAGAACCTGAGAGATTAGTGGATAATTGGATCAGTCATGATGAAGTGGTGGATTGCTCTGAACATTGTCACAGCCTACGACAATCTACTGGAATGGCCATGAAATGTTTAAAAGTATCAGATACAATATCTGAGATTTACCTGGCCGGTTCCTACCAGCAACGTCATAAATAGAACCGAATGGGTTATTGAATCTGCTGTGAGCCTAATAGACAACAGACAATAGGTGCAGAAGTAGACCATTCGGTCCTTCGAGCCTGCACCACCATTCTGAGATCATGGCTGATCATCTACTATCAATACCCGGTTCCTGCCTTGTCCCCAGATCCCTTCATTCCCCCGTCCATAATATACCTATCTAGCACCTTATAACCATATAACCATATAACAATCACAGCACGGAAAACAGGCCATTCCGGCCCTCCTAGTCCGTGCCGAACTCTTAATCTCACCTAGTCCCACCTACCCGCACTCAGCCCATAACCCTCCACTCCTTTCCTGTCCATATACCTATACAATTTTACCTTAAATGACTCAACTGAACTGGCCTCTACTACTTCTACAGGAAGCTCATTCCACACAGCTATCACTCTCTGAGTAAAGAAATACCCCCTCGTGTTTCCCTTAAACTTTTGCCCCCTAACTCTCAAATCATGTCCTCTCGTTTGAATCTCCCCTACTCTCAATGGAAACAGCCTATTCACGTCAACTCTATCTATCCCTCTCAACATTTTAAATACCTCGATCAAATCCCCCCTCAACCTTCTACGCTCCAATGAATAGAGACCTAACTTGTTCAACCTTTCTCTGTAACTTAAGTGCTGAAACCCAGGTAACATCCTAGTAAATCGTCTCTGCACTCTCTCGAATTCATTGATATCTTTCCTATAATTCGGTGACCAGAACTGTACACAATATATTCCAAATTTGGCCTTACCAATGCCTTGTACAATTTTAACATTACATCCCAACTTCTGTACTCAATGCTCTGATTTATAAAGGCCAGCGTTCCAAAAGCCTTCTTCACCACCCTATCTACATGAGACTCCACCTTCAGGGAACTATGCACTGTTATTCCTAGATCTCTCTGTTCCACTGCATTCCTCAATGCCCTACCATTTACCGTGTATGTTCTATTTGGATTATTCCTGCCAAAATGTAGAACCTCACACTTCTCAGCATTAAATTCCATCTGCCAACGTTCAGCCCATTCTTCTAACCGGCATGAATCTCCCTGCAAGCTTTGAAAACCCACCTCATTATCCACAACACCTCCTACCTTAGTATCATCAGCATACTTACTAATCCAATTTACCACCCCATCATCCAGATCATTTATGTATATTACAAACAACATTGGGCCCAAAACAGATCCCTGAGGCACCCCGCTAGTCACCGGCCTCCATCCCGATAAACAATTATCAACCACTACTCTCTGGCATCTCCCATCTAGCCACTGTTGAATCCATTTTATTGCTCCAGCATTAATACCTAACGTCTGAACCTTCTTAACTAACCTTCCATGTGGAACTTTGTCAAAGGCCTTGCTGAAGTCCATATAGACTACATCCACTGCCTTAGCCTCGTCAACATTCCTCGTAACTACTTCAAAAAATTCAATAAGTTTTGTCAAACATGGCCTTCCACGCACAAATCCATGCTGGCTACTCCTAATCAGATCCTGTCTATCCAGATAATTATAAATACTATCTCTAAGAATACCTTCCATTAATTTACCCACCACTGATGTCAAACTGACAGGTCTATAATTGCCAGGCTTACTTCTAGAACCCTTTTTAAAAAATGGAACCACATGAGCAATGCGCCAATCCTCCGGCACAATCCCTGTTTCTAATGACATCTGAAAGATCTCCGTCAGAGCTCCTGCTATCTCTACACAAACTTCCCTCAAGGTCCTGGGGAATATCCGGTCAGGACCCGGATATTTATCCACTTTTAAATTTCTTAAAATCGCCAGTACTTCCACCTCTTTAATTGTCATAGGTTCCATAACTTCCTTACTTTTTTCCCACACCTTACACCATTCAATATCCTTCTCCTTAGTGAATACCGAAGAGAAGAAATCGTTCAAAATCTCTCCCATCTCCCTCGGCTCCACACATAGCTGACCACCCTGATTCTCTAAGGGACCAATTTTATCCCTCACTATCCTCTTGCTTTTAATATAACTGTAGAAGCCTTTCGGATTTACTTCCACCTTATTTGCCAAACCAAACTCGTAACTTATTTTAGCTTTTCTAATCTCTTTCTTAAGTTTCCTTTTACATTCTTTATATTCCTCGAGCAATTCCTTTACTCCATGCTGCCTATATCTATTGTAGACATCCCTCTTTTTTCGAACCAAGTTTCTCATATCATTTGAAAACCATGGCGCTTTCAAACCTTTAACCTTTCCTTTCAACCGAACAGGAACATAAATATTCTGTACCCTCATAATTTCACTCTTAAATGACCTCCATTTCTCTATTACATCCTTCCCATAAAACAACTTGACCCAATCCACTCTCTCTAAATCCCTGCGCATCTCCTCAAAGTTAGCCTTTCTCCAATCAAAAATCTCAACTCTAGGTCCAGTCCTGTCCTTCTCCATAATTATATTGAAGCTAATGCTATTGTGATCACTGGACCCGAAGTGCTCCTCAACACATACATCTCTCAGCTGACCTATCGCATTCCCTAACAGGAGATCCAACACTGCCCCTTCTTGAAAGCATCCAGAGAATTGGCCTCCACGACCTTCCGAGGCAGTGCATTCCAGACCCCCACAACTCTCTGGGAGAAGAAGTTTTTCCTTAACTCGGTCCAAAATGACCTACCCCTTATTTTCAAACCATGCCCTCTGGTACTGGACAATCCTAGCATTGGAACATATTTCCTGCCTCTATCTTGTCCAATCACTTAATAATCGTATATGTTGTAATCAGATCCTCTCTCAATCTCCTTAATTCCAGCGTTTACAAGCCCAGTCTCTCTAAACTCTCTGCGTAAGACAGTTCTGACATCCCAGGAATTATCCTTGTGAATTTACGCTGCACTTCCTCTCCTTCCTTAACCCTGGAGACCAAAACTGTACACAACACTCCAGGTGTGGTCTCACCAGGGCCCTGTACAAATGTAAGAGAATTTCCTTGCTCTTGTCCTCAAATCCCTTTGTAATAAAGGCCAACATTCCATTAGCCTTATTCACTGCCTGCTGCACTTGCTCATTCACCTTCAGTGGCTGACGAACAAGGACTCCTATATCTCTTTGTATTTCTCCCTTATCTAACTTTATACCGTTCAGACAATAATCTGCCTTCTTGTTCTTACTCCCAATGTGGATAACCTCATACTTATTCACATTAAACGTCATTTGCCAAGTATCTGCCCACTCACCCAGCCTATCCAAGTCAACCTGAATTCTCCTAACATCCTCATCACATGTCACACTGCCACCCAGCTTAGTATCATCAGCAAACTTGCTGATGTTATTCTCAATCACAAGTGGTTACGAATCGGCAAACCGGAGGGAGAGTGAAAATCTGACTGAATAGATCCACAACAACAACCTCACACTCATATTCGCAAAGTCGAAAAAATTATTATTGACAATAGTCGGAGTGGACTGAGTCAGAGTAGGACGGCTTTGGCACAACAAGCTTCGGAGTGAACAGGCAGAGGCAACGGTAGGTTCCGGAAAGTTTTGATTTGTTTGTTTAGAATATAAAGAATGCCAGGTAGTTTGTTGGAATGCTCCTCTTGCAGGATGTGAGAAATCAGGGAGACCTACTGTAACCCTGACAACGATACCTGCCAGATCTGTGTTCGGCTGCAACGCCTAACAAACCGCGTTAGGGAACTGGAGCAGGAACTGGATGACCTCCGGATCATTCGGCAGAATGAGAAGTTTATAGATAGTAGCTACAGGAAGGTAGCTACGCCAAAGGAGCAGCGCACAGGTAATTGGCTTACCGTCAGGCGAGGAAACGGGAAGGCAGACAGAGCGACGTCCCCTTGTGGCCGTTCCGCTCTACAGCAAGTATACTGATTTGGATACTGTTGGGAGGAATGACATCGGGAACAAGCTGCGCAGCTCGGATCACTAGCATAGAGTCTGGTTCTGCAGTGCAAAACGGAGTGAGGAAGAAGAGGAGATCGGTAATGATAGGGGACACGATAGCTAGAGGTAGAGACAGGATGTTCTGTGGTCGCGAGAGAGACTCCCGGATGGTTTGTTGCCTGCCGGGTGCCACGGTCAGGGATATCTGTGATCACGTCACAGCATTCTGAAATGGGAGGGTGAGCAGCTAGATGTCACGGTACACATCGGAACCAATGACGTAGGAAGAAAGCGTGAGGAGGACCTGAAGAGTGAGGAAAGAGAGATTGGTAGGAATTTCTAAAAAAAAACAGGGCCTCGAGGGTGGTAATCTCAGGATTTCTACCTGTGCCACGTGCCAGTGTGGGTAAGAATAGGATGCTCTGGAGGATGGACAGGTGGCTGAGGAACTGGTGTAGGGTGTAAGGTTTCAGATTTCAGGATCATTTTTACCTCTTCTGTGGCAAGTGCAACCTTTACAAGAGAGACGGGTTACAACTGAAATACTGGAGGACCAATATCCTTTCAGGGAGGTTTGTTAGTACTATGGGGGGGGGGGCGTAAACTAGATTTGCAGGGGGACGGGAATCAGAGTGTCAGAGTAGATAGTGGAGCGGGGGTGAAAATAATTGAGGTTAAATTTTCATGCAAAGTCAAAAACAGAAGGGTTGTGTGTGGTATAATAACTTACTGATGTGTGTCTATTTCAATACGACAAGTATTGTGGGGACGGCTGACGAGCTGAGGGTAATGGATTGACTCGTGGAATTACGGCATTGTAGCCATTAGTGAAACTTGGCTACAGGAGGGGCAGGACTGGCAGCTTAATGTTCCAGGGTTCCGAAGTTTCAGCCGTGATAGCGCCTGAAGGATTAACGGTTGTTTTGGGGGGTGGTGGCATTGCTAGTCAGGGAAAAAGTTACAGTAGTGCTCAGGCAGGACACATTAGATGGCTTGTCTACCGAGGCCATATGGCTGGATCTCAGAAACGGGAAAGATATCAGCACTTTAAGGGGATTGTATTGTAGACCTCCCAATATTTCGTGAGAATTGGAGGAGCAAATCTGCAGAGAGGTAGCAGACAACTAAAGGAAACGTAAAGTAGTGATTGTAGGGCATTTTAAATCTCCACGTATTGATTGGGACTCCCATAATTTTAAAGCTCCAGACGGGTTTTATTCTAAATCAATATACAGAGGTACTGACTACAGACGATGCAGTATTAGATCTCCTATTTGAAACGAGATAGGACAGGTGACCGATGTTGGTGCAGGGGAACACTTTGGTTCCAGTGATCATAATACCATTAGTTTCAACGTGATCATGGATAAAGATGGATCTGGTCCTCGGGTTGAGGTTCTCAACTGGAAAAAGGCACAATTTAAAGAAATGAGAAAGGAACAAAAAAGAGTGGATGGGGACAGGTTGTTCTCTGGCAAGGATGTCGTTGGTAGTTGGGAGGATTTCAAAGGAGAAATTTTGAGATTGCAGAGTTTGTATGTTCCTGCCAGGATTAAAGACAAACTAAATAAGAATAAGGATCCTTGGTTCTCTGGGGATATTGAAAATCTGATAACGAAGAAGACAGAGATTTATGACATGCATAGGTAACAGGGAGAAAACTAGGCACTTGAGGAGTATAAAAAGTGCAGCAAAATACTTAAGAGAGAAATCAGGAGGGCTAAAAGAAGACATGAGGTTGATTTGCAGTCAAGGTGAAGCATAATCCAAGGAGTGTCTGCAGGTGTGTTAAGAGCAAAAGGATAGTGAGGGATCAAATTGTTCAGCTTGAAGATCAGAGTGGTCGGGTATACAAGGAACGAAAACAAATGAGAGAGATTTTAAATCTTTACTTTGCGCCTGTAATTACTAAGGAAACTAGTATGGCGTCAATGGAAGCAAGGCAAACAAGTAGTGAGGGCATGGAACATATACACATTGAAAAGGAGGAGGTGTTTGCTATCTTGAGGCAAATCAGAGTACATAAATCTCTAGGACCTGACAGGGTATTCCCTCGGACCATGAAAGAGATTAATGTTGACATTGCAGGGGCATTAGATATATTTAAAGTGTCGGCATCTACCGGTGAGTCGCCAGAAGATTGGAGAATAGCTCATGTTGTTACATTTTTTTGAGACTCTAAAAGTAATCTGGGAAATTATTGGCCGGTAAGTTTGACGTCGGTAGTAGGTAAATAATTGGAAGGAGTACTAAGAGATAGGCTCTACAAGTATTTAGATAGACAGAAACTTAGAGGGGGAGCCATCATGGCTTTGTGCGTGGGAGGTAAAGTTTACCAAACCTATTAGATTTTTCGAGGAAGTTACCAGGAAAGTGGATGAAGGGAAGTTAGTGGATGAAGGGAAGGTAGTGGATGTTGTCTGCATGGACTTCAGTAAGGCATTTGACAAGGTCCCGCATGGGTGGTTAGTTCGGAAGATTCAGTCGCTATGTATACATGGTGAGGTACTCAATTGGATTAGACGTTCACTTAATGGGAGTAGTCAGAGAGTGGTCGTGGACGATTGCTTCTCTGAGTGGAGGCCTGTGACTAGTGGTGTGCCACAGCGGTCGGTGCTGGGGCCATTGTTATTTGCCATCTACATCAATGATCTGGATGATAATGTGGTAAATAGTATCAGCAAATTTGCCGATGATACAAAGATTGGAGGTGTGGTGATCAGTGGGGAAGGTTTTCAAAGCTTGCAGGGAGATTTGGATCACCTGGAAAATGGGCTTACAAATGGCATATGGAATTTAATACAGACAAGTGTGCGGTATTGCAGTTTGGAAGGACAACCCAAGGTAGAACATATAAGGTTAATGGCAGGGCACTGAGGAGTGCAGTAGAACAGAAGGATCTGGGAATTCAGATACAAGATCCCTAAAGGTGGCGTCAAAGGTAGATAGAGTCGTAAAGGGAGTTTCTGGTACATTGGCCTTTATAAATCCAAATACTGAGTATAACAATTGGAATGTATGGTGAGGTTGTATAAGACATTGGTGAGGCCTAATTTGGAGTATTGCGTGAAGTTTTGGCCACCAAATTACAGGAAGGATATTAATAAGGTTGGCAGAGTGCAGAGAAGGTTTATAAGGATGTAGTCGGGACATGAGCAACTGAATTACAGAGAAAGGTTGAATAGGTTAAGACTTTATTCCCTGGAGCGCAGATGAATGAGCGGAGATTTGATAGAGGTATATATAAAGTTATGATGGGTACTGATAGAGTGCATGCAAACAGGCTTTTTCCATTGAGGCTAGGGGAGATAAAAACCAGACAGCATAGGATAAGGGTGCAGGGGGGAAGGTTTAAAGAACATTAGGGGTTTGGGGGGATTCTTCACACAGAGAGTGGTGGGAGTGTGGAATGATCTGCAGGTTGAAGTGGTAAATGCGGGCTTTCTTTTAAAATTTATGAAAAACTTGGACAGGTGTATATATCAGAGGTGTATGAAGGGATATGCGCCGGGTGCAGTTCAGTGGGACTAGGCAGAAAAATGCGTCGGCACAGCCACGAAGGGCCAACAGGCTTGTTTCTGTGCTGCAATGTTCTGTGGTTCTATGGTTCTATTGCTTTGCTGCTACTGTGTTCCTTATAGATGTAGTCAATAATGAGGAGGTTTTTAACGGTGATGGACTAGACTGCATTCCATTTATATTTAAAAAAACTTATTTTTCTCACAGCCGGTACAGGAACCCATACCCTGGTTTTATAACCATGACCACATTATGGGTTCGGATGCCGCTCCAGTAGCTTTAAATGACTCCCCATTGATCTCCGTCCTGGCGCCTAACGCTGCAAGCGGGACCAGTGCTGCGCCGGCCCGCACAGAGTCTCCAGCACCGATGTTCCCGGTCCCAAACCGGCCTTTCTGCTGAGGTGACACTTCACCTGCCAGTCTGCCGGTTTCGCCTCATGTACCCGGTGTTGCTAGTGCAGTGCGGACTTCACCTCTTCGGTGAGATCCGGATAAATTTCAGGGAATGTTTCTGCGAGTCCTTCGGCATCGTCCTGCGCAATAGTCAGAACTGCCCTCCGTTCTGCAAATCTACTCAATCTTCCCATTCACATTCTGAGAGTTTATTCGTGAACTATTTATAATATTTCCAGCTAGTGCGCCGCCCCAACAAAATCAGAGAATGCGATTTCAACCCAATCAAAAAGGGAACAATACACAAAAAAACAGTTTACGTACCGGATGGCTCTTTAGACTGTGGAGAGACACATGGGGAAAACGAGCACTTTGAACGAGCCGGAAGTACAGAGTGTCCTTACTGAGGACCGGAAGTAATGTAGAACCTCCGATGCTAATAGTTAGGCTAATTGCCCGACCACGGTCGGTGCTGCTGGAATGATACTTCTAGTGGAACAGCTGATATTATGTCCGGGTAGTTTCCTACCTGAGGGTATGAACTTCCACATCTCCAGCAACAGCTTATTTGTCCAAGTTCACTAGTTTTTCCTATTCTATCCGCTTTTCTGGTTCCTCTCTCGTCTCTTCTGTCCAGTTCGCTTAACCATCTTCTCCACTGGGAGAGCCTCCTTACTTGCATTCATCCACTATCAAGTCTCCTGAGGTTTCCCCTCCTCCGTTCCCTTACCTCTTCCACCTATCACCGCACAGCGTGTTACATAACCACGCTCACCTCAAAGGCGCTCATCACTTACTTTCATATGCCCCAGGTCGGTAGGTAATCTGCCACATCATCTCCTCAGCCGGCCCCTTGTCCTTTCCAATCCAGAAAGAGAGTCTCCAAAGTGTGAGTCGTTCGTTCGCTTCATTGGAAGATTACAGCACCAGAACAGTCCTCTCATCCCACAGTGGTGATCAACCAGTTAAATTGGTAATATAATCGCTAACTAATCCTCCTTGCCTGCATGATTACCATGTCCTTCAATTTCCGTCATAGGCACATGTCTGTCTCAGTTTTTCTTCAAGGTCACTCCTCCTTGTGCCTCAACCACCACAGTATGAAATGCATCCCATGCACCCACTACTCTCCGTGTAAAGGTTTTGATCTTTCGAGTTCATTTGAATTACCACCTGAAGATCCTCCGTCAATTTGTGTATGTATCAAAGTAAATGCTTTTTTGTGTCGTCTGCAAGATTACTAGTCAGATCATTTGTATACATCCGAGTAATTTATGTCTATCACAAACCGCGGAACAACTCGCAGCCGAACATTACCAGTGGACTGTTATTTCTCCGTTGTGATTAAAATGCGATTTCTGTGTGACAACATTGAAATCTCTGCATTGCCGACTGCCACCTTCTGGCGGCATACGAATCAGTTTTTTTTATATTGTTGCAGAGAGCATCAAACAGCAGAGTCATTGAGTTACCTGTCTACGAGATATTCCGGTATTCCTCTATCGTTTCCGAATAACAGAGACTGAACTGTCGCATTTCTTTAAAAAAAAGAGTTATGACTTCATGACCACACTTTCAACCCGTCTTCACTTTTACCAAGGTCCTTCAACATCCACAATTCCATCACGTTTTCTGTTGCTGCAAGCATATTTAGGAGTCATTCCATTTTCATCCAAGTTAAACCAGAATATCTCCAACACTTGTCACATGCAAAATGGCTGCCCTCCACCACGACCCTCTGTCCTCTGAGTCCAGGACAAGTTTGTATCCGTGCTATCCAATACAGCTCGGTCTTATGCATCAGCCTACCGGCACAGGGCGGCTCAGACGTCTTACTTCCAGTCGGTTCCCAACCGTCGGCCCTTGGCTTTTACAAAGCTTCACGGTCCCAGCGACCCCTCAATTTATAATAGTCAATTAACACCTCAGACGAAATGGATAATTTGATCGGTATGGTAGAAGCCTCACTGAAAATTCATGCGGTACTGACAATAGCGAGTCAATTTTCCCATGAGACTTAAGGGCGATTTCACGGTCTCCTTCAGCTGAACCCTGAACCTGGCCTGTATCACGGCGTAAAGGGCCGTGTTGGTGCAGCAGCTCAGCAGTTGCAACATGTAGCCCAGTTCCCGCAGAGATTCAGGGGGTATCACGTGGATGTAAAAATACACTCTATTCCAAACAGAATACACGGTCAGCATCGACAACAGTAGGATGAAATTCCCCGACATCACCAGCAGTAACAGAAGGGATTGCCTGCGGTTCTTCATCTCCGGATCGGCAGGCGTCTCGCCATCGCTCGAACCACGGAGTCTCCTCCGGGCTCGGCTGGCCACTAGGACGTGCCTGATGGTTAAACTGTTTAACAGGAGAATCAAGTCAAAGGGGAATATTGGGGTGAGGAGAGAATGAATCAGTAGAATTGCTGCCTCCTGAGATAGGGAAAAACGAAAAGAACGCACACAGAGCACTGACAAAGTTAACATCGAATATGACCCATCGAGCAAAAAGTACCAGAAAATGTTCTTTACGCAGCTCAGGACAGTCACTGTCCCCAGAACCAGAGCCGCCGCTCTCCCGGTGCAGTATTTTCGTTTCATCTTCTGAAAACAAATGGCGACAAATCGATCAAAGGTGAAAGTAACCGTGTACCAGACAGAACAGTCCGTGGCTGCGTAAAATACGACGGCGTGGATATTACACACAGGAACACTTAATGACCAGAGATAAACCTGAAACGGCATGTAAGTGCTCGGAATCTTGCTCATTACCAGATCGAAGAGAATGACCAGCTGATCCGTTGCTACCATGGCAACCAGGTACCTTGTTACGCCTTTGGAGAGACCGCACTTTCCCCACGACAGGATGCCGATTGTCACCACGGTCACTGTGCGAAAGGAGATAAAGACTATTAACAGATTTGGATGGAAACATTCTCTGAAACCAATTATTTTAATCGATAGCTCATCCGACAGCAGAGATGGACATGGAATTGATGTTTCTGCCAAGGAGAATATCGGGAGGCACTGTTAAGTCAGTAGTGATTATTAAGTACCTGCTGATGTTCAGGGGAATGAAGGGACTATCACTGAAACCTATCGAATATTCAAAAGCCGAGTTATCGTGGGCGTGGAGAGGTAGCTTCTGCACCTGAAAACGTGATTTTACAAAGGAAAGGCATCCTTTGGGACAGTGATGGGTAGAAAATTCTTTACACAGAGGCTGGTGAATGTGTGGTATTTAACGCCACAGACAGCTTTGGGGGGCAAGTTCATTGGAACCTTTTGCAGCGGTGAGTGATAGGCTCTTGATTCGTCGTGACATCAATGGATACGGGGATTGGGCGCCAGAATGTGGTTGAGCTATCAGAGCTGACGGAATGGCGGAGAAGGCTGGGTGCTCGAATGGCCGAATTCAGCTCCCGAGCCTTATGGGCTGAGCAGGGATATCAATCGATGACTGGAATGTATTCTGATCTTTGGCACCAGAAGGAGTTGCAAAGGGGAAGTTTTAAGAGAATAAGGAACAGATTAATTAATCAAGTCTCACGTTGACAGAAATTCAACTCCCCTCAGCTGCAAAAATGAGGGAAAGTAAGGATATTAGCAATTGGAGCAGAAGTAGTCCATCTGTTCGGTCTGTCATGCTCCGGCAATGAAAATGATCATGGCTGATCTGCCCTAAATTCTTCCACTATGAAAACAATATATGCCAGGCTGTATTAAATATATCAATTGAGGTAGTTTCCACTGCTTGAATTAGCAGAGCATTCCAGAGATTCCCAACCCGCTGGTAGAAGCAGTTCCCTCTCATCACCGTCCTAAATTTACTCCCCAGAATCTTCAGGCTTTGTCACGTGGTTCTCGTCTCACCTACCAGTGGAAACAATTTTTCTTCTCTATCTTATCTATTCCTTTCATAATTTTATATGTTTCTATTCTCACCCTTCTGAATTCTAGCGAGTACAGTCCAAGGGAACTGAATTTCTCGTTATAGTCGCACCACTTCATCTCTAGAACCAACCAGTGAACTTCATACAAAGCCAGTTTATCCTTTCTCAAGTCTGGAGACCAGCCTTGCACAGTAATGATAGAGTTGTAGAAGAAAATGAGAGGCATTGATCGCGTGGTTAGTCACAGGCTGCTTTTTCCAAGGCTGAAATTTCTGCCACAAGAGGACATGAGGTTAAGTTGCTGGGGAGTAAGTACAGAGGCGATGTCCGGGGTAATTGTTTTTACACAGAGAATGGTGAGTGCATGGAATGGGCTGCCAGCAACGGTGGGGGATGTGGATACGTTAGGGTCCATTAAGAGACTTTTGGATAGGTAAATGCATCTCAGAAAAGTACACGGTTATGGGTAAGCCTAGTACTTTATAAGGTGGGAACATTTTCGGCACAACTTTGTGGGCCGAAGGGCCTGTATTGTGCTGTATGTTTTCTATGATTAGTACTCCAGACGCCGCCTCACCAGCACTTTGTACAATTGCAGCATCACCTCCCTGCTCGAAAATTCAATCCTTCTGGTAACAAAGCTGAACATGCTATTTGCCTTCACGATAGCCTGCTGCACCTGCAAACCAATCTTTTTCTGATTCAAACAAAGTCCCTATGCACAGCAGCATACTGCAGTCGTTTATCGCTTCTTTCTCCATTTGTCCTTCCCAAGTGGATGACCGCGCATTTTCCAACGTTGTATTCCACATAGCAGACGCTAGTACATTCGGCTAACCTGTTTATGACACTCCACAGGCTCACAGTTTCCTCGGCCGTGTTTCTGCCGACGAAAGATCATGGCAGTGAAGATGCCTATGTGACTTCATGCTCTGTAACTGGTGAGACTATCTATCTATCTATCTATCTATCTATCTATCTATCTATCTATCTATCTATCTATCTATCTATCTATCTATCTATCTATCTATCTATCTATCTATTTATTAATTTGTTTGTTTGTTTGTTTGGTTGTGTGTATGTTTGTTTAATTATTTAATTCACCGATACGGCCCACTCCTCCAAACCTCTGCAACTACTATTAATCCTGCCCTGACCCAACTCGAAAGCTGGCAAGGTGTATTCCTCAATGCATGGACACATAGAAACATACAGAGTCATTTTTCCACAATGCTGTGCCAATCATGTCCTTCCCTTCGATATTACCTTGGGTTACACATAGCCCTCCATACTTCTATGCTCCTTGTATCTTTCCAGAAGTCTCTTAAAAGGTCCTATCGGGTCAGTCTCCAACACTGTCGCCGGCACGCCAGTCCAGGCACTCATCACACTCTGCGTAAAAAAATACTTACTCCTGGCATCCCCTCGGTAACTACTTCCCAGCACCTAAATACTGTGCCCTCTCGCGCTAGCCATTTCCGCTCTGGGGAAAAAAGCCTCTGGCTATGCACATGATCAATGCCTCCCATCATCTTGCACGCCGCTATCATGTCTCCTCTCATCCTCTGTCGCTCTGAGGAGTATAGGCCGAGTTCACTGAGCCTATTTTCATAAGCCATGCTCCACAATCCAAGCGACATCCTTGTAAGTATCCTTTGCCCCATTCTATCGCTTCCACATCCTCCCTGTAGTGAGGCAACCAGAACTGAGCACAGTACTGCAAGTGTGGTCTGACGAGGGTCCTATATAGCTGCAACATTACCTCTTGGCTCTTAACCTCAATCTCACGTTTGATGAAGACCAACGCACTGTATACCTTCTTCACCATAGGGTCAACCTGCGTAGCGGCGTCGAGTGCCCTATGCACCCGAACACCAAGATACCAAGATCACCGACCTCCATGCAGAATATGACCTGTCTGCAATCATACTTCCCCTTCTGTGGGCAAGCCAGTTCTGAATTCACAATGCAATGTCCCCTTGGATCCCATGCCGCCTTACTTTCTGAAGCCTTGCATGGAGCACCTTATCAAATGCATGCAGCCGGTGTTTGCTGAAGCGATACCCATATGAGAGACCTGCCATGCAATCGGCGTGTCGTTAGAAGACAGGTTTGAAAGAAAAACCGGCTTATATATTTTTTTCTTTCCCAATATTTTTATTAGTTTCTACATAGAAGAGCACAGAGTAGACGAAAGTGTATGTAAAAAATCAAAAAAGTTTAAAAGAACGACTGATTACTTAATAATAATATCAATCTCATTATCCCGTATTCATATAAGTTAATCAATAGCAACACTGAACAGTATTAATTTCTTACAGAAGAAAAACAATGTAAACTTTAACAAGACCGAAGCTGTTCATAAGGAGAAAAGAAGGTAAAATGCCTTGAAATAAAATAAACATTATTAATAGCCAGCATCTGAGTTTAAATAACGGATTGAATGTTTAGAAAAAATCATAACAGGTCCCAATAATGTTTGACAGTCTTCGAGATTCAGAAATTGAACCACAAATTTTCTCTAAATTCAAAAATAGCATAACGTCGTATAACCTTTGAGCATGAGGAGCAGGAAAAAAATCATCTTTCCATTTAAACAAAAGCGTCCTCCGAGCTTATAGAGAGCTAAAGGATAAAATGTGTAAATCAGATGCTTTCAGCTTAATATCTTGTCCTGCAACAATACCGAATAGGGCCGTCAGAGGGATAGGCTTAAAACGTAAATGTTAGTTTGATACTTTTTCATAATAGTTCAATATCTAATATTTATGGTATGTTACTGGAGGCGAGGAATGTTCCTTTAGACAAACTTAAGAATCTCTGGGATCAGGATTTACAGACATCAAATATCTGAGTAAAATTGGAATGAAATTTTTAAACTGGTCAATACCTCATCGTTGTGTGCTCGTCATTCCCTCATACAATTTAAGGTGGTACATAGAGCATATTGTGTCAGATGTAATAATGACGAAGCTTCATTAATTCATATGTTGTGAACGTCCGAATCTTGAAAAGTATTGGCTGACTTATTTTTTCATCGTTAAACAAGAGGAAGAAACGATACACTTCCCAGGAACTGTTACAAAGGCGATTACAGGGTAGTAAACCAGTTGGAAAATCTTCAGAACATATGTGATTCGAAAATCCAATCTCAGTATTTCATAATTTTGAACAAGGAGTTGATGCGCCCATAAGATATTCTAGGCAATTCCCGCAGCATTCCGCGTTGCATCTCGTAGATTACGATCCATTGCTGGGAAAGTCCAGGTCACTGTTTCCGATCCAGCCTCTGTCGTTTCACTATCTGGAGCCCACTGGTCTCTCATACCGGATCGTGCCAGCTCTCACTAAACCTGTCGTTGTAAAGTTTACATATTAATAGAACAGGTAACCAGCAGCCACACCACCGCGGTGACGTCGACAATACCCACGGACACTCCCTTAATTAGGTTCTACGGAATGAGAGGTGCAGTTAACCCTTTATTTGTAGACAGTCAGAGTAGCAATACAACCGCAGATTGGAACTGTATCCAATAATACCAGAGGTCGGCTGTGACACTGACATAAAACCAGTCTGGAAAGGAAGGTACACTCAGTAAATAAAAAATAAAATTAGTAACAATGATGACAAAAACTGATTAATTTTATTATTGCATAGATAGCTCTTAAAATTATAGTTGGATAGGTAGATAGTAAAGACTACCGAGTTAGACAATTTCACAATCATAATTGTCAGATAAATAGCTCTTAACAGTGACCAATCGGGACTTCGAGTGATTTGGGAGGAGAGGGCTTCATTAAGCACGGGTATAAAAGGCGACAGCGGGTTCTTACAGTGCAAAGCAGCTTTGACCCGTGACCAGCCGGTGTTTGTCGTTGATACGCGTGAGGAAGTCGACTTAAATGCAATAGCCGTCTTCTGAATGGACGGCCAGCAAGTGATCTTTAGGCTTCTGCTCGCCGAGGTGGCAGCTCAGAGAGGCTTCAGTCAAAGTAGGCAAAGAAAAGAACTTCAATGGGCTAAGATTTTTTCTTCCCTTTCCTTCTTTACGTCTGATCAGATAGGATAACTGAGATGTCAGGCAGGATAGTTGAATGCTCCTCTTGCGGGATCTGGTAAGACATAGAGAACTCTAGTAACCCTGACGATGACAGTTGCGAGAGCTCCGTTCAGCTGCAGCTTCTGATATTCCGCGTTAAGGAGCTGGAGCTGGAAATGGCTGAGCTCCAGGTCATTCGGGAGGCTGAAGTGGTGTTGGACAGGACATACCGAGAGACAGTTAGGCCCAGGACGCAGGACAGAGGAGGCTGTGTGACAGTCATGAAGGAGAAATGGCTGAAGGGGCCAGCGCAGAGTTCCCATGTGGCCATCTCCTTCAACATTTTGGATACCGTCGCGCAGTTTGGGGGGTGGGGGAGGTGCAGGAAAATAACCTAACAGTGTTCAGTCACAGTGGTCGGGTCTCAGATTCTTAGCTTGCCTCTGTGACTCAGAAGGGAAGTGATCGTTGAGCGGTGTCTTTGTGTGTGGTGTGCTGGTGGGAGGTGCGGCAGCGTGAAAGTCACGATGTAGTGATAGGATGTTCATTAGTGGTACGGACAGGTGGTTCTATCGGCGACCACGTGAGGGAGATCTCAGATCGAGTCCTCAGCTTTCTCAACTGGGAGAGTGAACAGCAAAAAATCGTGGCCCATTGAGTTACTAATGATATTGCTACGATAAGTGACGAAGTTCTGTACTGCAGGTTCCGGAAGTTAAGAGTTAAGTTAAAAGGCAGGTCCTCCAGGATTTGCTGCCCGTGCTGCTGGCTTCTCAGGGATGAAGCAGGAAGATTATACAGATAATAGTTTTCTAAACAGTTGCTTTTATATCCCAGTCGTTTGGAAATGGATGCTAACATTGCATTTGTCTTCCTCAACTTTCTGCAAATTTTCTTGTTGGCAGTCTTCCCAAAACGCTCTGCACCTCTGCTTGTTTCAATGTTCTCCCCGTTGTTAAAATAGTCCAGGCATCTACAGAGAATATACAGTTTATTATATGGCGAACGAGTTTATTTATAAACCACTCCTCTGAAAACGGATTGGAAAATGCATTTGTCTGCTTCACAACTCTTTGAACATGCAGATTTTCCTGTCGCACAGCAACTCAGATTTTTCAATTAAAACGCTCTTCCGATTTTGGAAATAGTCCACACCTCTTTCCCTCTGCCAAATAGTAAGACTGGACTCTTCCCTACATTAAATTCCTTCATAATTCTTTGCCTCTACTCCATTCTGTCTAGTTCCTTCTGAAAGCACCCTGATTCGTCAATTCTTCCTGCTCTTCCATATACCTTCACAAGGGTTTCAAACCCTGTCATGAAGCAATCAAATTCTTCATCCAAATCATTGACGTACAAAGGGATAAGAAGCGGACCCAACACCGATTGATGCGGAACTCCACTGACCACGCCGTCCTATCAGTAAAGGAACTAAGCAGTAATATTCATGGACATCTTCAGTAGGCCACTTTATTAAACACCACCAGGATAGTCCGAAAGTTCCGAGCAAATGAGAAATGAGCGTGAATGGCTATGTCTGGATATGAGGTTTCACCAGCTGCTGAGAAACAGAAAAGAAACAACAGCTACCTATAAATAGAAGAGCCATATTGGAACAAATTATATGACTACCGAGCAGTAATTACAGACGGGACAATCTATAATAACCGTCCGGATACAGTAACAGACAACATACAAAAATCAACAACAACTTATTCAACAGATAAAGCCATTGCAAGCGCACAAAACATACAAAAATCAATGCTTTACAAACACTACTATATGCTGAATTAACCCTTACATACTGTTCATATTCTGTACCTTCACAGAATGTCTGGGTCAAGTTTGACCCGGCCCAAGAATCCCCTCATACAAGTGTCTACACCAAATTGTGAAACACAGATATATTTAGAATGCGTAAGTAGCGTATCTGACATTATTAAATTGGTGATTCGTCCCCAATTAATGCTTCAGAGAGTAGGGAGAGTGATTTTTTGGGAGAAAAAAAACAAAATTCTTGTGTGGAGAAAAAGCATCGACGATCACTCAATATCATCCCTACTTTCCCTAAAACATGAAAACATAACTGCCGTAATGATACAAATGTATTTGATGAAACTGCAAATGGAAGTGGCAAGAACATTCTGGAACTGTGGGGTTTTATTATATAACCATTTATAATCATTACCAACATCAAACATGTCCTCACTGCTCTATCATAAAGTATCGTCATAACTACTATATAATAATAACTATTAACTATTAAGTCACCATTAACTAACATTTAACCAACAAACAATACAAAAAAAATTGCTATTTGAAAACTAGTCTTCGCATTCAAAGCAGTGTAGAAAACCGTGCGTGTGTGGCCTTTGCATATGTGTTTACCACATCTGCAGCAAGTTGACAGTGCTTTACAGTCCTTTTCTGCAGAGCAGCCGTTGCATCTCCTTCTCTTCTGTCCCCTTGTGTTGGCAACTTCTGGGACTTGTTGACCAGGGTCAGGTTCAGATCGCCGCACTGCCCTTACCACTGCTGCTGAGGCTGCTGTGCGGGGAAGGTGGTGTCGCCTTTGCATAAAAAGAGTCTTACCAAAATCATCCAGAAATAACCTCCTACTTTTCCTCCTGCTTGCCCTCTAGGTAGGGTTCAGCGCACTCCATATGACAAAGGCATTGTAGGTCGATATGTCAATGATGTTATGGAATATGACGAGAGACAAGCGTGCTGTTCCCCTGTAGCAGCTGTACGTTCCTCTTACTTTGTCAAGGGTGTCCACTCCTCCTTTGTTGGCATTGGGGTCAAGGATGATGTCTGGTTTTCTGTCCTCCTGAGCGCTGACCTCTGCAGCCTTATCTGATGTGCTCATAAGGATGACATTCATGTTCGTCTTTTGTATATACGAGACAACTGTGGTGTCATAGGTGAAAGCAAACTTGGAAGACGAGACGTCTCTCCCCCTTGTTGCAATCACAGCTGGCGGCAGCTCAGGCTTGTTCCGCCTCACAGTGCCCACCATTGTGATTTTCTTCTTCAGGAGCGTCTGACTAAGCGCTTGAGATGTGAAGAAGTTGTCACAGGTCACATTGTGTCATGTTAACCCATCATTTCTTAACACCCAATCCAGTACAGCTGATCCACAAGCCGGCTTCAGGACAGGCTGTTAAAACGAACCAACTCAATCAAGCTGCATTTAGAACAGCCCATGGTTATCATGACATCGACCACATTTTTCCCATTGAGATCTGTTGTCTCTATTCCAGCTACTGTCGGCAGGCCTGTATATACCTCCAATGAGGATCCTTTTACCCTGTCAGTTTCTTAACACAACCCACAATGACTCCATAGCTTACGATCATATGTCACATCTTTTAACAGAGTTGATGCTATTCTTTACCTGCAGAGCCACGCCATCCCATCTAAAGACCTTCAATTCCTCCGAAACACCATGTAGCCTTGGACATTCATATCCGAAATCCGACCAAGATACAGCACGATTCAGTGATGGCCGCAGCATGCCTCAATCTGACAGTCTGCAACGGTGAGGTCGGCTTGCCGGAGATAGTTGCAGAACGGATGTATGAGTCTGAGGCCGGTTGTCTGTGCTCGGTGTCAGATGTGTGAGGCCCTGGAGTCTCACATCCTCCCGGACGGCCATATCTGGACGGGTGTGTCGAGCTGCTGCTCGATTATCTTCGTATGGTCGGGGAGAGCGAAGAGGCCAAAGAAAGGATTTATAGGGAGGTGGTCACACCGGGATAACAATCAGGAGAGGGAAGGGGAAGTGTAAGGTACTAGAGAGTACCCCTGTTGTGGAACCTCTTGACAATAAGTACTCCTGATTGAATATTGTTATTTTGGGGGGCGGGGGGGCGGAGCTGCCTTCTTTGGGGAAGCATCAGTAGCCGTGGTATTTGGCACAAAGTCCTGCCCTGTAGCTCCGATGGGTACGGAAACGAAGGGGAAGGCATTAGTGACGGGGTCTCTATATTTAGGGGGACTTACGGGCGATTCTGTTGACGCAGGGAGGAAACTCGGATGATAGTTTGCCTCCCAGGTGTCAGGGTCCGGGAAGTTTGAGATCGAGTCCATAATATCCTGCATTGCGAGGAAGAACAGCTGGAGGTCGTGGTACATATTGATACCAATGACATTGGTAGGAAAAGGGGAGAGGTCCAGGAAAAAAGACTATAGTTAGTCGAAAAGGAAGTTGAGGGTCAGGGCCGCAAAGGAAGTAACTTCCGGATAATTATTGACTGTGCCACGCGACAGCGAGAAAAGGAATACAGTGTGGTGGAGGATATATGCGTGGCTGAGGGATTGGATCAGGGCACAGAGATTCAGATTTCTGGACCATTGGGACCTCCTTTGGGGCAGGTGTGACTGTACTAAAGGACGGGTTGCAGTTGAATCCTGGAGGACCCAATATCCTGGCGGGGAGGTTCGCTAAGTCTACTGGGGAGAGTTTAAACTGGAATTGTTGGGGGGTGAAAACCGAACTTAAGAGAATGAAGAAGAGGAGGTTTGCACACAAATAGAGAACGTTTATCCACAGTGGGAGAGGGAGGGTATACAGGTGAAAGAGATGGGACGTGCTCAGGTCGAAGTTTTGATATGTGTTTATTTTAACGCAAGGAGTATTGTGACCAAAGCGTATGAGCTTAGACCGTGGATCAGCACATGGAGCTGTGATGTGGTCGCCTTTACAGGGACTACAGAGCATCAAAGGTTATTGTGAGAAGGCGGGTGAATGGGACTAAAGGACAGATTGGATCAGCTCATGATGAAATGGCGGAGCAGACTCAATGGGCAGAATAACAGACTTCTGCTCCTTTGTCTTATGGTCTTATGATGTAGCGGCCTTAGGGACAGTGAGGGAGGAAAAAGTGGAGGGGGCGTGGCACTGTTGATCACAGAGTGTGTCACGGCTGCAGAAAAGGTGGACGTCATGGTGGAATTGATTCGGAGTCTTTGTGGGTTGAGTTTAGGTACAGGATGTGAACGAATAGGACCTATCACTTGTGAGAGTGTGAAAGTGTGTACGGAACCGGAGGAAACAGCCAGAAGTACGTAATGAATTATTTATTTCAGTATTCACTATGGAAAAGGATCTTGGTGACTGTAGTGATGACTTGCAGCAAACTGAAATGATTGAGCGACATCTTTATAACAGGATATGCTGGAGCTTTTGGGAAGCATCAAGTAGGATAAGACACCGGGACCGGATGAGGTGTAACCCAGGTAACTGCAGGAGGCGAGGGAGCAGATTGCTGAGCATCTGACGACGATTTTTGCATCATCATTTGGGAATGGAAACTTTGCAATTTTGTGAAGGGCTGTCCGTGGTGACTGTGGGAAATTGATAGGATGGAAACTGGGCAGAGAGTTCGCAGATGGATTTCAACCCAGATAAGTGTGAAGTAGTTCATTTTTTGTAGGTCAAATATAATGGCAGAATATAGTATTAATGGCAAGACGCTTGGCAGTGTTGAGGTTCAGAGGTATCCTGTGGTCCGAGTCATTAGGAAGCTCAAATCAGCTGCGCTCGTTGACTCTGTGGTTAAGTAGGCATACGGTACATTGGCCTTCATCAATCGCGGGATTGTGTTTAAGAGGCGAGAGGTATCGATGCATCTAAAGAGGATCCTGGTCAGACCCCACTGAGAGTACTGTGCCTACATCTGGTCGCCTCACTACAAGAAGGATGTGCAAAACATATAAAGGGTGTAGAGTCCATTTACAAATATGTTACCTGGATTGTGGGGGGGTGTGTGTGGGTGGTGGCATGCCTTACCCACGGATAAGGTTTTTTCTCCTTGGAGAGACGGATGATGAGTGGTGACCATACAGATCTGTATAAACTGCTGAGAAGCATTGATCAGATGAATAGTCAGAGGCATTATCCCAGTGTTTAAATGACTATCACCAGAGGGCACAGCATTAAACTGTTGAAAGGAGGTACAGAGGAGATGTCAGGGTACCTTTTCCGCTCAGAGATTGGTGAGTGTGTCTAAAAGGATATCGATGACAGTGGGAAAGGCGGATACCATAGGGTGTTTTAAGAGACCACTGGATTGGCACATGGAACTTTAATAAATAGAGGCCTATCGGTAACACTAGGTAATTAATAAGGTAAGTAGATGCTTGCACAGCATTGTGGTCCGAAGTTCATTTAATATGTTGCAGATTTAGTATTTTACCATAATTGCTAACTGATCCTTTCTGCTTGTAAAATGATCATATCCTTCCATTTTCCTCAGAGACACATGTCTATCTCGGCTTCCTTTAAAGGCAACTTTTCCTTGTGCCTCGATCACCACATCAGGAAGTGCCCCCCTGTACACACGACTCGCTGTGTAAACGTCTTGCCGTTTAGAGTGTATTTGAAACCACCGCATGAAAATTGCCCGGCACTTTGCGTATCGTTGTAAATAAATGTTTATCTTGTCTTCTGCAAGATTACTGATCGGCCTATTTGCAAAGATCCGAGTCGGTTATATATATATCACAAGATGGGAGGGAGTGTAATGAGTGCGGAGGACATTGAAACCCTGCAGGGGGACATAGATAGGCTGAGTGATTGGGCAGACATTTGGCAGATGAAATATAATACTGACAAGTGTGAGGTCTTGCACTTTGGCAGGAAAAATAATAGAGCAAATTATTATCTAAATGGAGAGAAACTGGAAAGTGCTTCTGTGCAAAGGGATCTGGGGGTCCTGGTGTAGGAAACACAAAAAGTTAGTATGCAAGTGCAGCAGGTGGTCAAGAAGGCCAATGGAATGCTGGCTCTTATTGCTAGGGGCATGGAGTACAAGAAGAGAGAGGTCTAACTGCAGTTGTACTGTTGGTGAGACTACACCTGGAGTACTGCGTGCAGTTCTGGTGTCCATTTAAGAAAGGACATACTGGCTCTCGACGCAGTGCAGAGAAGGTTCACTAGGTTAATTCCGTGGATGGGTGGGTTGATGTATGATGAGAGGTTGAGAAGATTGGGAGTCTACTCGTTGGAGTTCCGAAGAATGAGAGGCGATCTTATTGAAACATATAAGATTGTGAAGGGGCTTGATCGGGTGGATGCGGTGAGAATGTTCCCAATGATGGGTGAAACTAGGACTAGGGGGCACAATCTTAAAATAAGGGGATGCCGTTTCAGGACTGAGATGCGGATAAATTTCTTCACTCAGAGTGTAGTGGGGCTGTGGAATTTACTGCCCCAGAGAGCTGTGGAAGCTACTACACTCAGTAAATTCAAAACGGAGATAGACATTTTCCTAGATAAAAATGGCATTAGGGGATACGGTGAGCGAGCAGGTAAGTGGACATGAGGCTAGGTTTAGATCAGCCATGTGATCTCCTGGACCAGATTTCGATAGCCTGGATGGGTCGGAGAGGAATTTTCCAGATTTTTTCTCATCAATTGGCAACTCGGTTTTTTTTTTCCCCCGGGTGATCACATGGGTTTGGGCGGGATGAATAATAAAATAAAATGGGCGGCATGGTGCTCTGCTGGTTGGCACTGTTGCCTTGTGGGATTCGGTGAAAACTAGAGTTAAGATTGGATCAGCCATGATCTTGTTGAATGGCGGAGCAGGCTTGATGGGCCGATTGGCCTACTCCTGCTCCTTTCTCTTATGTTCTTATGTTTATGACTCAATGTCCGACATTAACTATGGGCTGTTCTTTATTTGTTGTGAGTAAAATGCGAATTGTGAATTGCCCCAATCTCTGTGAATTGCAACATCGATCTCTGCATCAGACTCTGCCACCTGCTGGCGGCATTCAATTCTACGTTTCTTGTTATGTTTGCAGATGAGTGACTCAAACAGCAGAGTTACTGAATTGCATGCCTACGAACAGGTGTTTCGATTGATTTATAAACCCAGGTTTCATTTTTCTGTGGAATGTCACTTAAAAAGGCTGAGACAATGAGACCGACCTTTAGATACTGTTGGATTTCGGCTGAGTATAAAAATTGCTCTGTTGCTGTGGTGAGAAAGGTGACGTTATTTGAGGGACAATGGATGTTTACATTTTATTCTGCGGCTTGTTTTTGAATATACAAGGACACAGAGACAAACAGTCAGAAACAGGATGGATTCCGTCAATGGAAGACACCAATGAGTCGGCCGCTTGTTTAATCTTTCAGATCCGGAGTATTGAAAAATGACTCTCGCAAGTTGCTGGAACTAGAAGAAGTTTGCAGAA
Source organism: Hemitrygon akajei (assembly GCF_048418815.1). Taxonomy (NCBI): domain Eukaryota; kingdom Metazoa; phylum Chordata; class Chondrichthyes; order Myliobatiformes; family Dasyatidae; genus Hemitrygon; species Hemitrygon akajei. The sequence goes on along the minus strand of NW_027331926.1, from coordinate 8,459,949 downwards.
TTGAGAGGAGGGAAAGTTTGGAAACAGAAGAAACTTATTTACAAAAAGATCAGAGTTTGGACTGTGTCTCCAAGTAGCCCGTGAGGGTGAGTTTCTTTCCATTCGGATACGAAAGTATGGTACTCACGCAGTAGTGGGTTCTCTGTTGAGGGGAAAACCTTGAATACACGTGTGTGTTTACCATTTCTCTGGGTTTCGTAGTTCACTGCAGAAAGGCACCCCTGTGGCAAATCATTGTTGGAGTTATTTCGTAGGTCGTGGAACTGGGTAAGTCGCTTTCACGCTGTGTGTGATTGGGGTAACCTTGTGGAATCGACCGGTGTGTCGCCCCTTGCCTGGGTGGTGGTTCGCTTGAAGATGCCCGCCCCCTTGTGTGAAGCTTCTGCTAGTGATGTTTCGTGTGAGGATTCCGAGGGCAACGGGAAGACCGACATCACCTGTTTGATTGGATTACAAATATCTCTCGCTCTCACTTCAAATTCTGTACTTCCGAACTGAACAGAAATGTCTTACATTTCATTTTAAGACTGTAACGCTTCGCATCCGAGCTTGAATAACTTTGGGAACTCTATGTTTTTACAGAACTATAGATTCATAATACTGATAACACTTGGGTTAGTCAGAAATTCGTGATTGTTATCAGCAAAACCAGACTCCAGGAGTGTGATATTGCTGCTGAAATTTTGACAGTGTTGCGTGCACGTAAGAGGTGCTTTTCCCAGGTTTTCGTGTACGTAACGAGACCAAGCTGAGCATTCTTTCAATACCTCAGCATAAACCATGCATTGTTCTCTTCATTTCTCTATCTTCCTAAAAATATTTCCTATTCTCGTATTTCTCTATCGTTCGAGACCGAACTGTCGCATTTCTATCACACGTTTATCATTTCTCCGGCCAGATTTCTAACTGGACTTTTACCAAGCTCCCTCAACATCCACAACTCCATCGCGTATGTGTCGTCTGCAAGAGTGTTTATGAGCCCAGTCCATTTTCATCCAGGTTAAACGCCAGAACATTTCCAACAATTGTCACATGCAGAATGGGTGCCCTCCACAACTATTCTCTGTACTCTTTATTAAAGCCATGCTATCCAATGCAAATCGGTCTTATGTTTCAGCCAACCGGAGCTGGTCCTTCTCAAAAGTCTTACTTCCAGTCTAATCCCAATGGTCGGGCCCTGGCTGGCGCATTGTTTCACGGTCCGAGCGATCCTGCTAATAGGACAATTTACAATGACCAATTAACATATCAACACATAGGTGTTTGATCTGTGGGAGCGATCAGGAGTACGCCAAGGTAATCACGGTTTATAGGCACAGGCAGGAAATGAGTAGAACGGCGCATAGTCAACCGGAGAAGGAGAAAGCCCAAGCTACGAGGGAGTCAATAAATAGATAGAAATCTTGTGCCCTTTCCCCTCCAATCACCTGCCACACATACCGAATGTACAATTCGACAGATAGGATCACCACTAAAGGTCAAGTCAAGTCAAGTCAAGCCAAGTCAGTTCTTATTGTCATTTCGACCATAACTGCTGGTACAGTACACAGTAAAAACGAATCGTTTTTCAGGACCATGGGTCTACATGAAAGAATACAATAACAACACTGAACTATGTTAAACAACACAAAAACTACACTAGACTACAAACCCTCCCATGAAGTGCACAAAACAGTGCAGGCATCACAATAAATAAGAAACAGGACAATAGACACAGTAGAGAGCAGTAAGCTGGTGTCACTCCAGACTCTGGGTATTGAAGAGTCTGATGGCTTTGGAGAAGAAACTGTTACATATTCTGGTCGTGAGAGCCCGAATGCTTCGGTGCCTTTTGCCAGATCACAGGAGGGAGAAGAGTTTGTATGAGGGGTGCGTGGGGTCCTTCATAATGTTGTTTCCTTTGCGAATGCAACGTGTGGTGTAAATGTCAGTAATGGCGGGAGGTTGTTGGCTCAGCATCCGCCCGTTTGCCGTTGTACCTGCTCCGGCTCAAGGACAAGAGCTCTTGGAATCAATAGCCCTCGCCAGAGGATAGAGATGGAACTTCATCGGGCGTACCTGAGCTGGCAATCGGATCACACGGAAGACCGGCAGGACAGAAGGGTCGTATTGCGATGGTGATGGCAAGGCTTCGCCTGCAAATAAGGGAAGAATCACCCACTTGGTTAACCAGAGGGGTCATTACAGGGAACCGTGAAGAAAGTAGACTGGAAGGAGCAGAGTGGATGCAGACTGGGGAATTCCCTGATCATGTTTGTGAATGGAAGGTTGGAGGGCTGGAGCTATTCAGGGACGTCCACAGTCACAATGGAACTGCAAATGCCACTGAAGAAATGGGAAATATTGGGGCGTCACTGAGGATTAATGCTTTCCTGACAACGACGAGAGAACATTGCCATGAGACGAAAGGGAGATTTCACCGTCTCCTTAAATTGCAGCCTGAACTTGGTCTGGACCACGGCGTAAAGGGCGGTGTTTGTGCAACAGCTCAGCAGCTGAAAAATGTAGCCCAGTTCCAGCAGAGTACTCGGGGGTTTAGCTTTAAAATAAAGGTACAGGCTATCCCATACGGAATACACCGTCAGCAGCGCCCACAGCAGGATGAAATTCCCCGACATCACCAGCAGTAACAGGAGGGATTGCTTGCGGTTCTTCATCTCCGGGTCGGCGGACGTCTGGCCATCGCCAGAACCACGGAGTCTCCTCCGAGCTCGACTGGCCAGTAAGACGTGCCTGATGGTTAAACTGTTGAGCAGGAGAATCAGAACAAAGGGTAATATTGGGGTGAGAATGAAATGAGTCGCTTGAAGTGTTACCTGCTGAAATCCGGAAAATACACGGCGACTCCCACCACAGAGAACGGAAATTATTAATACCGAATATAAACCATCGAGCATAAAGTACCAGAAAATGTTCTTTCCGCAGCTCAGGAGAGTCACTGTCCCCAGAACCAGAGCCGCCACTCTCCCGGTGCAGTAATTTAGTTTCAGCTGCTGAAAACAAATGGCCACACATCGATCAAAGGTGAAAGCGACGGTGAACCAGACAGAACAGTCTGTGGCAGCGTAGAGTATGGCGGCGTGAATATTACACACGGGAACACGAAAACTCCATAAGAAAACCTCCCATGGCATGTAAGTCATCGGAATCTTGCTCAATACCAGATCGAAGAGAATGACCAGCTGATCCGCTGCTACCATGGCCACCAGGTACGTCGTGACGCCTTTGGAGAGACCGCACTTTCCACGCGACAGGATGAAGATTGTCACCACGTTCACTGTGCGGAAGGAAATCAAGACCATTAACACACATTCAGAATGAAATATTCTCTGAAAACAACTATTTTAATCGATATCATTTCCAAGAGCAGAGATCGACATGGAATTGATGCACATACTAAGGAGATATTCGGATCCATTATTAAATGGTAGTGACTATAATGTACCTGAGAATTTCAGGTGAATGAGGGGAATCTCAATGAAATCTATCGAATGTTGAAAGGCCGACATATCGTGGACGTGGAGAGGATAGTTACTGTAGTGGTGGAGTCTGAAACGAGTAGATGAGGATTTACAAGACATCACTTTAGATCAGAGGTGGATAGAAATCTGTTTACACCGAGGCTGGTGAATATGTGGAATTCCTCGCCACAGACGGCTATGGGAGTCAGTTCGTCGGAACCATTTGCAGCAGAGAGTGATATGCACTTGATTTGTCCGGCCGTCAACTGATAAGGAGAGTGGGCGCCAGAATGTGGTTGAGAGGGATAATAAATCAGCTATGATGGAATGGTCGGGAACCGTCGGTGCTCGAATGACGAAATTCCACTCCCGAGCCCTATGGGCCAAGCAGTGATATCGAAGGATAGCTGGAATGTATTCTGCCGTCAGGAGAAGGAACTGTAAACGCGATGCGATATTGAACTGAATACTGATTAAGGGCCAAGTATCACGGAGACAAAAATTCAACTTCCTTCAACAGTAAACACGAGAGAACATTAGAGCAGAAGAGATGAAGACTTAGCAGATGGAATAGTCCAGCTGTTCGGACTCAAATGCTCCGCCATTGAAGATGATCTTGGTTGAGCTGAGCATGGACATATATTCATCTGTTTGCTTTTTTCCCCCAAAGCCCGTAATACCCTTACTACTACGCCACAATCTATCCAAACTATTCCGAAATATATTTACTGAGGTAGCGTCCACTTCTTCATTGACCAGAGATTTCTACAGATTGACCACTCTCTGGGAAAAGCAGTTCCTCCTCATCTCCGTCCTAAATTCACTCCCCACAAGCTTCTTCCTATGTCCCCTAATTCCAGTCTCACCTACCAGTGGAAACAACTTTCCTGTCCCTGTCTTATCTATCCCTTTCATACTTTTACATGCTGCTAAAAGATCGTCTCCGATACTTCTGAATTACAGTGCCTGCAGTCGCACCCGACACAATCACTCCTTATAGTATCGCCACCTCATGTTTGGAATCAAAATGGGGCAACGACGACAAAGCCAGTAAATCCCTCCTCAAGGCAGCTTACCAGACCTGTACGCAGTATTCCAGCTGCCGCCTCAACAGTAACTCGTGCATTTTCAGCATAACCTCCATGCTCATATATTCACCCCCCCTTGCAATGAAGGCCAATGACCCATTTGCCTCCTTGTTAGCCTGCTGCTGCAGCAAACCAACCTTTTGTGACTGAAGAACAAGCACTCTAAAGTCCCTTCACCCGGCAGCATACTGCAATCGTTTAGCACTTAATAATATTCTGTTCTTCCATTTGTCTTTCCCAAGTAGATGGCCTCGCCTTTAGCAACATTGTGCTCCGTCTGCATAGACGCTAATACTTCCGTTTAAACAATCGACATCGGTCTGCAGGCTCCCAGATGGCACTGCACTATTTGTAGGGAAAGATCATGGTAATAATGATGCAGACGTGACTTCGTTCTTTTTTACCGGTGGGGCTTTAGGTATTTATTTCTTTATTCATTCATTCATTCACTCATTCATTCATTCATTCATTCATTCATTCATTCATTCGTTCATTCATTCATTCATTCATTCATTCCAGCGATGCAGTCCCCTCCAACAGTATTCGAGATAGCTCGAACTTGCTTCTCCGTGAGTGAAGGTGCATGAGAGGCCACTTGGTGGCAGTGTTTGAGAGGAGAAGAGACACAAACAACATTTGCCTGACAGAGAAGTAACCGAGACGCTGACAGCCCCAAAGCTGGAGGGAAAACGTCCGTAATTCACTCAGCCGGTGTTGCTGAAGCGGTACCGGTTTGAGATTCCTGTCATGCAATTAGCGCGTCGTTAGAGGACAAGTATGAAAGAGAAGCTGATTGATATTTTTCAACGTTAATCACGAGGAAGTGACAAGACACTTACCAGGAACAGCTACAATGGCGAGTACAGGATAGTAAACCTTTTTGACCGTCTCAAGCGCCGGATGGATTTGAGTGTCCAACGGTATTAATTAGGTTTTTTATCCAGATATTGATACCGCCAGAAAATATTCCTTACATATCCCGCAGCGTTCCGCGATGCATTCTGCATATTCATTTCGGGAATACTCCAGGTTCTCCTGTTCACGATCCAGCCTCTGTCCTCTCTACCTGGAGCCCGCTGGTCTCCGATAGCGCAGAGCGACGGCTCTGATTGAGACTGGCGTTGAGAGGGAGACATATTAATAGAACAGGTAACCGGCAGCCACATCTCGGCGGTGACGTCATCAATTCCCACGGACATTCCCTTCATTAAGTTCTACGGAATGACAGGTGCAGTTAACCATTTGATTGCAGACATTCAGAGAAGCGATACAAAAGCAGATTGTAAGTGTATCTAATAATCCCAGCTTTCGGCTCTCCACGGATGTGTGCCGTGTCTGTAAATTGGCACAAAATTGAGAAACTTATTAACACAGGGCTAGACATTGATATACAACAAGTCAGGAAAGGAAGGTACACGTAGCAAATCAAAAACAAAGAAAGAAAGAAACAAACAAACAATAATGACACTTGACTGTGTCTTATTTTCCTTCCTTTCTTTATAGCTGATCAGATAGGATAACCGAGATGCCAGGCAGGATAGTTGAATGCTCCTCTTGCGGGATCTAGGAAGCCATAGAGAACTCGGATAAACCTGACGACGACGGCTGCGAGAGTTGCGTTCAGCTGGACCTTCTGACAATCCGCGTTGATGAGCTGGGGGTGGAACTGGACGAGCTCCAGATCATTCGGGAGGCTGACGTGGTGATGGATTAAGCATTTAGAGAGGGAGTTACACCCAGGCCGCAGGAAACAGGAGACTGTTTGGCAGTCAGGAAGGAGAAATCGCTGAAGGGGCCAGGGCAGAGTTCCCATGTGGCCATCTCCTGCATCATTTGGGATACCGTCGCTGATTTTCGGGGCGGGATATTCACCTAACAGTGTTGGACACTCATGCACTTAGAATGTCTCTGTGACACAGAATGGAAGTTGGCGTTGAGTGGTGTTCTTGAGTCTATGTTAGTGTGGGGGGCAGCGTGAAAGTTACTCTGTGGTGATAGGATATTCGTTAATGGTGCGGACAGGTAGTTCGGTTGGCGACAACGTTAGCGATATCTCAGATCGAGTCCTCAGTATTCTGAAATAGGTATGTGAGCAGTTAGAAATCGCTGGCCATTGAGTTACCAATGACATGGGTACTATGAGTGACGAAGCACTGTACTGCCAGTTCCAGGAGTTAACAGTTAAGTTGAATGGCAGGACCCTCCTGGATATGCTGCTCGTGCAACGTGATTATGAGGACGGAAGCAGGACGAATATACAGATTAATAGCTTGCTAAAGATTTTCTTTAATATCCAATTTCTCTGGAAATGGTTGCAAACATTGCATGTGGCTTCCCCACCGTTCTGCAATTATTCGGACAGGGAATCTTCCCAAAAGGCTCTGCACCTCTGCTTGTTTCAATGTTTGCTAAGATTTGTTAAGATCATTGTTAAGATTGTCCAGGCCTATAGAGAGTATACAGTTTGTACATAGTGAAGGAGCTGTTTTTATATACCAGTCCTCTAAAAATGGATTTGAACATGCATTTGGCTCCCTCACCACTGACTCAATCTGCAGATTTTCCTGTGTAATTGCAACTCTGATTTTTCAATACAAATGTTCTTCCCAATCACGAAATACTCCACGCCTTTATTCCCTCTGCCAAAGAGTAAGAGTCGGCACTTACCTACGTTATATTCCTTCATAATTCTTTGCCTCTTCTCCGGTCTATCTAGTTCCTTCTGCAAGCACCTTGCTTCCTCAACACTACCTACACTTCCATCTACATACACATGGGTCTCAAACCCCGTCACATAACAATCAAATCCTTCATCCAAATCATTGACGTGCAAAATGATAAGAAACGGTTGCAACACCGATTGCTTCGGAACTCCACTGATCACTGCATGTAATGTTATGGACAACTCCAGAATTCCACAATGTTAAACACCACCTGGATAGTTTGAAAGATCTGAACGAATGAGAAATGAGAAATGAACGTGATTGGCTATGTCCGGACACGAGGTTTCACCAGCTGCTGCGAAACAGAAAAGGTACAGAAACTTACTATCAATACAAGTGTCAAATGTCAACAAATTATATGACTGCCAAGCAGTAATTACAGATCGGACAATCCATAAGAACCTTCCGGATATCGTAACACGGGATAGACAAAGAACAACAACTTATTCGATAGATAGTCATTGCAAGCACTCAAAACGTCAAGAAATCAATGCCTTAAAATACCACAATATGCTGAATTAACCCTTACGTACAATTCATAATCTATACCTTCACATTATGAACCGGGTCAAGTTTGATCCTTTCTAAGAATCCCCTAATAACAAGTGTCTACACCAAACTTTAAACCACAGATCTTTTTAGAATAAACATTTATAACCATTACAACCATCAAACACTGTCCTTACTGCTATATCATAACATATATTCATAACCACGATGTAAACATAAATATTAACTATTAATTAAACATTAACTAACATTTAACCAACACACAAGCCAAACAAAAATAATAACAATTGCTATTTACAAACAAGTCATCGCATTCTAAGGAGTGGTCGGATACCTTGCGTGTGTGACCCTTGCATATGTGTTACCCACATTTGCAGCAAGTTGTCCCTGTTTTACAGTCCTTTTTGCCGAGCAGAAGTTGTATCTCCTTCTCTTCTGTCCCCTTGTGTTGGCTTCTTGTGGGACTTGCTGATGGCTGTTTTTCTGTCCTCCTGAACGCTGACCTCTGCAACCTCATGTAATGTGCTTTTGAGGATGACATTCTTGTTCTTTTTTTGCATATACGAGACAACTGTAGTGTCATGGGTGAAAGCAAACTTGTCAAAGCAAAAAGACGTCTCTCCCCGTTGTTGCAATCACAGCAGGTGGCCGCTCAGGCTTGTTCCACGTTACAGTGCCAACCATTGTGATTTTCCACTTAAGGAGCATCTGACCAAGATCCGGAGATGTCAAGAAGTTGTTTCAGATCACATTGAGTCGTCTTAGCACTTTTGCCATCACTTACACGACGCGCAAGCTTTGTTTGCGCTCCGTGGCTCCCCTAGCTGGCTTCCAATAACATACTTATTGGGTTCAGCGCACTCCATATGACAAAGGCGTTGTAGGTCGATATGTCAATGATGTTATGGAATATGGCGAGAGACAAGCGTGCTGTTCCCCTGTAGCAGCTGTACGTTCCTGTTACTTTGTCAACGTTGTCCACTCCTCCTTTGTTGGCATTGTGGTCAATGATGATGGCTGTTTTTCTGTACTCCTGAGCGCTGCCCTCTGCATCCTCATGTAATGTGCTCATAAGGATGACATTCTTGTTAATCTTTTGCATATATGAGACAACTGTGGTGTCATGGGGGAAAGCAAACTTGGAAGACAAGACGTCTCTCCCCCATGTTGCCACCACCCCGGGTGGCATCACAGGCTTATTCTGCCTCACGGTGCCCACCATTGTGATTTCCCTTTTCAGGAGCGCTTGACCAAGCTCCTGAGATGTGAAAAAGTCGTCACACGTCACATTTTGTCCTCTTAGCCCTTCTGTCATCTCGAACACGACCCGCATGCCTTGTATTCTCTCCGGGGCTCTCCCAGCTGGCTTCCCATTGCACACTTGCATATTCTAAAAAAACAATAAATTTCTGCCTTAAATCAACCCACGAACACAGGCTTCACAGCTGAATGTGATGTCAGATTCCCCAAATTCACCACCTCTGGCGACAGAAACTTCTCCGCTTCTCTGTTTTAAATGGACGCCTCCATATTCTGAGGCTAAGCAGTCTTCTCTCAGACTCCCAAACCTTGGGTAGCATCCTTTCAGGTGTATAACTCCCATTCTGCTATCTCCCTCCTGTCCTAAAATGCGAAGTGGCATTTTCAATTTTTCTGTCACCTGGCACCATGAGACAGTTCAATGATTTCAGGAAGATCAGTGCTAATGCTCCACAATCTCTACCGCTCAGTCTTTAAGAAGCATGATGTGGTGTTTATCTGGTCCGGTGAACAATGTACCCTGTGGTCCTTCAGCTTTTTGGGCACATTCATCTCTTGTGAGAATTACTGCCCCCACTCCTGTTCCTTCACACACTACAACATCATACAAACTGATGGTATCTTCCACAGTGACGATCGCTGCAACTTGTTAATTTCTTTCATTTGTCATTTCCTTGTCCCCCATTATTATTTCTCCTGCCTCATTTTCTAGTGGTCCTATATCCATTCTTATTTCTGTTTGAATTTCGTGCTTGAAAACGATTTTTCTACACACGCTATGATATTTTTTCACTATCTTGCTTTCATATTTCATCCACAAGTTTTCCCATTACGCTGTTTTCCCAGTAGTTTTTGCTTTGTTTATGCCTTCCTTTTGCTTTTACTTTTTGCCACGATTGTGGTACTTAGTTATTTGAGTATTTTTGGTTATTAGAAAGAATATATTCTGTACTTTCCTCTTTTTATCCAGAAACTCATCATGCAGACAATCCTGACAGCGTCTCGATCAATTTTTATTTGTTCAAGACTTTTCTCATAACATTGTAATATCATTTACGCCACTGAAGTTCTGCTACTTCGGACTTTAATGTTCCCTATCATATTTATAATTGAACTCAAATATATTTTAATATTTTAATGACTGCTTAAAGTTCGTTTACCTTAAGCTCTCTAGTCATTTCCGATTTATTTCTTTACACACAATCCACTGTAGCTGATCCACAAGTCGGCTTCAGGACACACTGCAAGAACAAACCAACCCAATCGAGCTGCATGTAGAACAATCCCATGGTTATCATAGCATCGACCTTTATGCATATATTTTTCCCTTTGAAATCTGTGGTCTGTATTCCAGCTACTGTCAGGAGGCAAGTATATACCTCCAATGAGGATCCTTTTACCCTGTCAGTTTCTTAACACCACCCACAGTGATTCCACAGCTTACGGTCATATGTCACATCTTTTTACTGAGCTGATGCCATTCTTCACCTGCAGAAACAAGCCATCCAATCTAAAGACCTTCCAATTCCTCCGATACATCCTGTAGCCTTGGACATTCAAATCCGAAATGCGACCAACATTCAGCACGGTTCAGTAATGGCCGCAGCATCCTACAATCTGACAGTCTGCAACGGTGAGGTCGGCTTGCCGGTGATAGTTGAGGAACGGATGTATGAGTCTGAGGCCGGTTGTCTGTGCTCGGTGTCAGCTGTGGGAGGCCCTGGAGTTTCACATTCTCCCGGACGGCCATATCTGGACCGGTGTGTCGAGCTGCAGCTCGATGACCTTCCTATGGTCCGGGAGAGTGAGGAGGCCAAATGAAGGATTTATAGGGGGGTGTTCACACGGGGACAACAATCAGGAGAGGGAAGGGGAAGTGTAAGGTACTAGAGAGTACTCTTTTTGTGGAACCTCTTGACAATAAGTACTCCTGGTTTAATATTGTTGTTTTGGGGGCCGCAGGGGGGAGCTGCCTTCCTGCCGAGGCATCTGGCACAAAGTCCGGCCCTGTGGCTCCGAAGGGTATGGAAAAGAAGGGGACGGCATTAGTGATGGGGTCTCTATATTTAGGGGGACGTACAGGCGATTCTGTTGACGCAGGGAGCAAACTCGTATGATAGTTTGCCTCCCAGGTGTCAGGGTCCGGGATGTTTGAGATCGAGTCCATAATATCCTGCATTGCGAGGGAGAACAGCCGGAGGTCGTGGTACATATTGATACCAATGACATTGGTAGGAAAAGGGAAGAGGTCCAGAAAAAAAGACTATAGTTTGTCGGAAAGTAAGTTGAGAGTCAGGACCGCAAAGGTAGTAACTTCCGGATAATAATTGACTGTGCCACGCGACAGCGAGAATAGGAATACAGTGTGGTGGAGGATATATGCGTGGCTGAGGGATTGGATCAGGGGACAGGGATTCAGATTTCTGGACCATTGGGCCCTCTTTTGGGCCAGGTGTGACCTGTACAAAAGGACGGGTTGCAGTGGAATCGCGGAGGGTCCAATATCCTGGCGGGGTGGTTTGCTAAGTCTGCTGGGAGAGTTTAAACTGGAATTGTTGGGGGGTGGACACCGAACTTAAGAGAATGAAGAAGAGGAGGGTTGCACACAAATAGAGAAAGCTTATCAACAGTAAGAGAGGGAGGGTAGACAGGTGAAAGAGAAGGGACGTGCTCAGGCCGACGTTTTGAGATGTGTCTATTTTAACGCAAGGAGTATTGTGACCAAATCGTATGAGCTTAGACCAGGGGTGGTCAAACTTTTTAACTTGTGGGCCACAAAGGGTTCTAAAATTTGACAGGGGGGCCGGACCAGGAGCAGATGGACGGAATGTTTTGGTAATACACCTCATAAGAGAAAATAAAATATCATGGGATATGTAGAAAACATGTGCTTTAATTTCAATTGAAAATGAACAAATACATTACAACAAAATATCTGTCTTTGAAGTCCCATGGTATTTAGCTATTTATTGAAATGACTTTTAAAACACTGAAAATTAAATGAATAAAATACAGCTTTTTTAAATAGTAACAGTTATTATTTTAAAGCACTGAAAATTCTGTTATCCTTCAAGATATTATCAACATCACTCTCCTCCTGACTGTCTTTATTTCAAAAACGGTAGAAGATGCAGGTCTACTTGTCCTGCTCCTTCTTATTCAATTGTCCCCTGTGCCAAAACTCAACAACGACCAGCAGAAGTTCAGAACAGTGACAGCGCGCCAGTATGCGGAGCGCGTTATTTGATCTGGAGCGCATTTTTATTTTGAGAACGTACATGCACCTGCGCACTACTCATGTCCATCACTTAACAGAAATGTCATGTAACATGTAAGGCTTATTGAAAAAAATATTTTCAAATGCATTTTTTACTTAACACAACGAAGAAACTTATTTTTAATTTCAGTGGGAACAGTGTTGTTGGTCTCCCTTTTTAGCCAGAGCATCAAAGTCTGGATTTAGTATTGTTGTGGCGATTCTCAGGATGGATCTGAGGTGTTAACAAGGTTTATTAATATAATTTCATCAAATTCTGCGGGCCGGATTAAAAATCTTAACGGGCGGCATATGGCCCGCGGGCCGTAGTTTGCCCATGCCTGGATTAGACCGTGGATCAGCACATGGAGCCGTATTGTGGTCGCCTTTACAGGGACTACAGGGCATCAAAGGTTATTGTGAGAAGGCGGGTGAATGGGACTAAAGGAGAGATTGGATCAGCTCATGATGAAATGGCGGAGCAGACTCAATGGGCAGAATGGCCGACTTTTGCTCCTTTGTCTTATGGTCTTATGATGTAGTGGCCTTAGGGACAGTGAGGGAGGAAAAAGTGGAGGGGGCGTGGCACTGTTGATCACACAGAGTGTCACGGCTGCAGAAAAGGTGGACGTCATGGTGGAATTGTTTCGGAGTCCTTGTGGGTGGAGGTTAGGTACAGGATATGAAAGAATAGGACCTATCACTTGTGACAGTGGGAAAGTGTGTATGGAACCGGAGGAAATAGCCAGAAGTACGTAATGAATTATTTATTTCAGTATTCACTATGGAAAAGGATCTTGGTGAATGTAGTGATGACTTGCAGCAAACTGAAATGATTGAGCAACTACATCGTTGTAACTGGATATGCTGGAGCTTTTGGAAAGTATCAAGTAGGATGTCACCGGGACCGGATGAGATGTACCCCAGGTAACTGCGGGAGGCGAGGGAGGAGATTGCTGATCCTCTGAAGATGATCTTTGCATCATTAATTGGGAATGGAGAAGTTGCAACTTTGTGAAGGGCTGCCGGAGGTGACTGTGGGACATTGATAGGATGGAAACTGGGCAAAGAAGTCGCAGATGGAGTTCAACCCAGGTAAGTGTGGAGTAGTTCATTTTGGTAGGTCAAATATAATGGCAGAATATAGTACTAACGGCAAGACGCTTGGCTGTGTTGAGGTTCAGAGGCATCCTGGGGTCCGAGTCTATAGGAAGCTCAAATCAGCTGCGCACTTTGACTCTGTGGTTAAGTAGTCATACGGTGCATTAGCCTTCATCAATCGCGGGATTGTGTTTAAGAGGCGAGAGGTATCGTTGCATCTAAAGAGGATTCTTGTCAGACCCCAACCGGAGTAATGTGCCCACATCTGGTCGCCTCACTACAAGAAGGATGTGGAAAACATATAATGGGTGTAGAGCATATTTACAAATATGTTGCTTGGATTGTGAGGGGCGGTGGCATGCCTTTCTAGAATAGTTCTTTTCTCCTTGGAGAGACGGACGATGAGTGGTGACCATACAGATCTGTATAAACTGCTGAGAAGCATTGATCAGATGAATAGTCAGAGGCTTTATCCCAGTGTTTAAATGACTATCACCAGAGGGCACAGCATTAATCTGCTGAAAGGAGGTACAGAGGCGATGTCAGGTTACGTTTTCCGCTCAGAGATTGGTGAGTGTGTCTAAAAGGATATCGATGACAGTGGTGAAGGCGGATACCATAGGGTCTTTTAAGAGACTACTGGATTGGCAGATGGAGCTTTAGTAAATAGAGGCCTATCGCAAACACTATGAAATTAATAAGGTAAGTAGATGTTTGGCACAGCATTGTGGTCCGAAGTTCACTTAATATGTTGTAGATTTAAATTATTTTCATAATTGCTAACTAATTCTTTATGCTTGTAAAACGAGCTTATCCTTCCATTTTCCTCAGATGCACATGTCTGGATCGGCTTCTTTTAAAGGCAACATTTACTTGTACCTCGATCACCACACCAGTAAGTGCAACCCTTGTACACACGTCTCGCTGTGGAAACGTCTTGCCGTTTACAGTGCATTTGAAACCACCGCATGAAAATTACCCGGTACTTTGCGTATCGTTGTAATCTTCTGCAAGATTACTAATCAGCCTACTTGCAAACATCCGAGTCGGTTAAATATATCACAGTCCCCAGGAAGGACTCACTGTCTGACATTAACTATGGACTGTTCTTTATTTGTTCTGATTAAAATGCGAATTGTGAATTGCAACATCAATCTCTGCATCAGACACTGCCACCTGCTGGCGGCATTCAATTCTACGTTTCTTTTTTTATATTTGCAAATCAGTGACTCAAACAGCAGAATTACTGAATTGAATGTCTACGAACAGGTGTTTCTATTTTTCTTTTTATAAACCCAGGGTTCATTTTTTTCTGTGGACTGTCACTTAAAAAGTCCGAGACAATGACTTTTCGATACTGTTGGATTTCGGCTGAGTATAAAAATTGCTCTATTGCTGTGGTGAGAAAGGTGACGTTATTTGAAGGATAATGAATGTTTACATTTTATCCTGCGGCTTGTTTTTAAAGATACAAGGACAGAGAGACAGACAGTCAGAATCAAGATGGATTTGATCAATGGAAGACACCAATGAGTCGGCCGCTTGTTTAAACTTTCAGATCGGGAGTATTGAAAAATGACTCTCACAAGTAGCTGGAACTAGAAAAAGTTTGCAGAATTGAGAGAAAGGAAAGGTTTGAAACAGAAGAAACCTATTTACCAAAAAAGATGGGAGGTTGGACTGTGTCTCCAATTAGCCCGTGAGGGTGACTTTGTTTCCATTCTGATATACAAGTATGGTTCTCACAGAGTTAATCCGCAGTAGTGGGTTCCCTGCTGAGGGGAAAACCTTTAATACGCGTGTGTTTTTACCCTTTGCCGTTCCCTCATTGGGTCTCCTCTACCTTTCCCGACAACTCTCCCTGCTTGGATACCCAGGGACGCGCCCTCCCAGGGGCTTCCTGCCTCTCACATTCCAGCCGCAAGTGGCCCTCTTCCCCACAGTTATCGCACACACTTCCGGCCTCCCCTCCTCTCGCGGAGCCCCGCATCTCGCAGCCCTCTACTTTGTCTGTCCCCTGAGGTGAAGGGGGGGGGGGGTCTCTCCCTACCAGTCCGTCAAACTGAGAGTCCACACCTACCCTGAACCCCAGCAACTTCTCAGTTCTCAGTTCTGCAAATACCCCCTTTATCAATTCCTGTGTGGAGCTGGTTCCGATGACCTCACCCCAAGGTTGACAGAGTCCTCCCGCGGCCCAAACGCGTTCTCATCCCCCTCACCTCTCCGATCAGATGAACGAAAGATGGAGTAGGGCGTTTGATAGGAAAGCCGGAGACTCCAAGCGATCCTGTCCTCAGCCTGG
Source organism: Hemitrygon akajei (assembly GCF_048418815.1). Lineage (NCBI taxonomy): Eukaryota > Metazoa > Chordata > Chondrichthyes > Myliobatiformes > Dasyatidae > Hemitrygon > Hemitrygon akajei. Next base: position 8,444,248 of record NW_027331926.1, on the reverse strand, counting down.
GATCCTCTAGTTCCCTGTCCATTCTTAACTGATCTACCTCAGAGGCCCGAATGAGCCTTCGGCGCCGCAGCCATTAAGACGCCTCTCTTGCCGACAAAGCTACGCGAAGAGCCTCTCACCCTTCTCCTGACACATGTTTTGAAACTCCCCTACGAGCTCCCTGTCAACCCAAAAGCACTCTCCAATGCGTCCAAATACTCAGCGTTAGAGGCCGAGGGCTGGTTATCCTTCACGCCTCGAACTACCTGCGCCGCCATTCCCGGCAAACTTCCAACCAATCACTGTCGCAATTCATCTTCCGGGCACTGCCAGTCACACTTAACAACTGCGAAGTTTGTTCTTCCAAGTCTCGTAATCCTCTTCACCTTCGTGGCTGGGCTTTATCCCAGAGAAAATTCTTATCTTCTGGCGGGGCCCCTTGCCTTTCTCGCCAGGGAGGTAATGGCAGATGCCAGGTCGAAACTCTCACCTTTCGCTGGGGGACGGGAAATAAACTAGTTTCCCAAATCTGACCACACTTTCCTCTCCACCCTCAGGAACGAGAGAATTCGTTCCCTAAGATCTCCGCCCTCATCCTCTGGCAACCCAGCTCGCTGACCTCCGACCCTTCCCTCCTGATCGTTTGCAGACGCCATGGTCCCGCCTCCCCGGGACACCAATAAACTCTGGCAACTCCGCCCCTCCTACGTCCATGCTTGTCTGCACTAGCACTAGGTCTGTTCTCGTCTCAAAATCAAACTTTCGAGGTAGCATTTCAACTTTGCCAGCAGCTTGAACCATACTCAAACGTCGAAGTAACACTTCATCCAGGGTACGAGCCTCTACTCAACTCTATACTCACGTATTGCTCACTGGCCAACATTACGTCGCACTCCAACTCTTGAACCCGGCTGCCGACATAACAACACAACTTTAAACAGGGTGATCACAATGCCGGACGAGACCCCACAAATGTAACACTCGGCTGTATGAACTGACGTTCGCTAGGGGAAACGACCGGGGGCACTGTCAATCTGTGTAGTCATCTTTGCGTAGATGCTGTGTAAAGCAGCCAGGACTAAGCCCACAACGTAAAATATCAGACAGTACACAATGTACAATTAAATGATTACAATTTTTAACTTTTATTTGGTGGTGTGGTTTGGTGAAACAAATTAAACAAAGGCGCCGCTCAATAAATTTATCAGTTTCGTGCATAAAATAATTTGGTGGATCTTACGCCTTCCTCGTTCGTCCATAAACTAACTCCGAACCTCCGACAACACTGCGAACCGTCGAATTCCGGTATCCGCCGCCCTGCGATCGCCGAACGGTCCCGGACTCGTCCTGTCTCTTCACACCCCTCGTCGATCGAAGAGACCGCAAACACTCTCTCGGTTCCTACCCTGCAAGATAGCATAACAGGTCTCCGATTGGTTAGTTCCCCGTTATCTGTAGTTATAACCAAAGCATCGCAGCTACACAGGAACATACACCTCGTCAGATAATATTACAGAGAAGCCATTTCATTATAAAACGACCAAGAAGCCATTTTATTAGCTTTAACAGTTAACATTGCGCTCAATATTACTGAGCACCCGACTTCAGAATCCATTTCCAGGCGTCAGGGATATAATAGAACTCTTTAGCAAGCTATTAATCTACATACTCTTCCTGCTTCCGGCCTCACAAGCAAGTAGCACGGGCAACAAATCCAGGAGCGTCCTGCCTTTTAACTTCGCTCTTAACTCCCGGAAATGGCAGTGCAGTACTTCGTTACTCATCGTAGCTCTGTCACTGGTAACACAATGGGCCACTATTTCGAGCTGTTCACACACCTAGTTCAGATTGCCACATGGGAGCTGTGCCCCGGCCGCCATCCCCCCGCCAACCCACACACACAGACACCGCTCAACACCCACTTCGCTTCTGACTCACAGAGTCAAACTGAGTGCATGAGACCCGAACACTGTGACTGAACACTGTTAGGTGATTCTCCCGCCCCCCAAACTCTGCGATGGTATCCAAAAGGTGAAGGAATTTGCCACATGGGAGATGTGCCCTGGCCCCTTCAGCCGTTTCGCTTTCCTGACTGTCACACAGTCTCCTGTGCCCCGTGCCCCCGGTGTAAATTTTTCCCCTATGACGTGTCTATCATTTCTGCCTCCCGAATGATTCGGAGCTCGTCCAGTTCCAGCTCCACACCCTGAACCCAGATTGTTAGAAATTGCAAGTGAAGGCAGCTCTCGCAGTTGTAATCATCAGGGCCACTGGAGATTTCCAGGCCTTCCCAGATCCCGCAAGAGGAGCATTCAGCTATCCTGCCTGGCATCTCAGTTATCCCATTTGATCAGATATGAAGAATGGACCGAAAAAGAGTGCCTTAGCCAAGTGCTTTTCCTTTCTTTTGCCTACATTGACTGAAGCCTTCCTGAGCTAACGCCTCGGCAAGCAGAAGCCTGAAGATCACCTGCTTGACGGTCCATTCAGACGATGGCTTCTGCATTTGACCCTGCCTTCCTCTTGCTGATCAAACGTAAATGCCACATGGACGCTGGTCGAAGCTGCTTTTCAACGTAAGGAAGCGCTGTCGCTTTTTATACCCGGGCTGATAAAATTCCTCTCTTCCTAAATCACCCGACGTTGCAACTGGCCGCTGGTCAATTCTCTATATGTGAAAATTATGATTGCGAATTTATTTAACTCGGTTGTATTCATACTGTACCTATGCAACTAAAATGTTAAGGGCTATCTATGCAATAATTATTGTATCAGTTTCTATCATCATTATTGCTTGTTTTTTTTTATTTGATGCGTGTACCTTCATTTACAGACTGGTTGTATGTCAGCGTCTGGCTGCGAGTCTCAATTTTGTGTCTGTTTACAGACTCAGCAGGCATCGGTGGCAGCCATTTGCTGCGAATATTGGATACACTTCCAGTCTGCATAAGTATGGCTTCGCTGAAGGACTGCAAATAAAGGGTTAACTGCACCTGTTACTCCGTAGAAATTAATTAAGTGAGTGTCCGTGGGGATTGTCGACGTCACCGCGGAGCAGTGGCTGCTCGTTACCTGTTCTATTAATATGTATCCACTACACGACCGTTTCAGTCAGTGCCGTTACTCTCTGCTATCAGAGACCAGCGGGATCTGGATAGAGAGAGGACGGAGTCTGGATCGGGAACAGGTAGCTGGAGTATCCCAGCAATGGATCATAATCTGCGAAATGCAGCCCTGAACGCTGCAGGAATTGCGAAGTACTTTTCCTGGGATTTGGATCTTCGAATCGCGGGAGTGCTAAAGAATTTACAATTGGTTTACTACCCTGTACTCGCCATTGTAGCTGTTCCTGGTAAGTGCATAGTCTCTTTCTCTTGACTAACGTTGATAAAATGTAAGCCGTCTTCTCTTTCATACTTGTCCTCAAACGACACGCTAATCGCTAGGCAGGTCTCTCAAATGGGTATCGCTTCAGCAAATATCGGCTGAATGCATTTGATAAGGTGCTCCATGCAACGCTTATTGAGAAAATAAAGAGAGATGGGATGAAAGAGGACACTGCTTTGTGGATCTACAACTGGCTTGCCCACAGAAGTGAGAGTGTGTTTGCAGACGGGTCATGTTCTGCATGAAGTTCTGTGATCTTGGGACCTTGTTGTTCTAATGCATAGGACTCTCGAAGCTGCTACGGGGGTTGACCTTACAGTTAAGAAGGCAGACGGTGAATTGGCCTTCATCAATGGTGTGATTGAGTTTCAGAGCCGAGAGGTAATGTTGCAGCTACATAGGACCCTGATCAGACCGCACTAGGGGTACTGTGGCCTCACTACAGGAAGCAGGTGGAGACCATAGAAAGGATGCAAAGGATATTTGCAAGGATATTGCCTGGACTGGGGAGCATGCCTTATGAGAATATGTTGAGTGAACTGCGCCTATGCACCTTTGAGCGACGGGGTGTGATATACGACATGATAGAGGTGTGCAAGATGATGACAGGCATTGATCATGTGGATAGAGAGAGGCTATTATCCCAGAGCGGAAATGGCTAGCACGAGAGGGCACAGTTTTAAGGTGCTTGGAGTAGGTCCAGAAGAGATGTCAGGAGTACGTTTTTACGCAGAGAGTTTTGAGAGCTTTAAATGGGCTGCCGGCGACGGTTGTGGAGGTTGACCCGATAGGGTCTTTTAAGAGTCTCTTGGATAGTTACATGGAACTTAGAAAAACGGAGATGTATGGGTAAACACGAGGAAATCTGCAGATGCTGGAAATTCAAACAACAACACACACAAAATGGTGGTGGAACACAGCAGGCCAGGCAGCATTTATGGGGAGAAGCGCTGTCGACGTTTCGGACCGAGGCACTTCGTCGTGTACTAACCGAAACGAAAGATAGCAAGAGATTTGAAAGTAGTGGGGGGAGGGAGAAATGCGAAATGATAGGAGAAGACCGGAGGGGTGGGATGAAGCTAAGAGCTGGAAAGGTGATTGGCGAAAGTGATACAGAGCTGGAGAAGGGAAAGGATCATGGGACGGGAGCTCTGAGGGGAAATAAAGGGGGAAGGGGAGGCACCAGAGGGAGATGGAGAACAGGCAAGCAACTAAATATGTCAGGGATGGGGTGAAGGAGTGGAGGGGTATTAACGGAAGTATGGGTAACCCTAGTTTATTTCTAAGGGAAGGACATGATTGGCGCAGCATTGTGGAACGAATGACCTCTATTGTGGTTCAGGTTTTTTTTGATGTTTCTATGCGTTGCGGAATATACCTTCCCAGCGCTCGGGCTGTCGGGATCCCGGTTAATTTTCGGTCAGGCAAACGTTATCTATGGATCTTCTCCTCTCAAACACTTCCACCAAGTGACTTTTCATACACCTTCACTCCAAGAGAAGCAAGTCTGAGCACACACAAACTCTGATCATAGAGAATGCTCTCCAATCCAGTATGCTCTCTGCTGAATTCCTTCTGCGCTTCCTGTTAAGCTTACACGTCGCTCCTCTACTGAGGTGACCAGAACTTCTGATCTTTATGGCCCCCATAGTGGTGTCCAGTTGGGTCACGGCAGGATTGATCGACTTTGTGGAGGTTTAGTGGAGTGGGCCGTATCACTGAATTAAAGAAATGAATAAATAGCCTCATCTGTTATAGAGCATGAGGTCACGCTGGCATCATCACTGTCGTGATCTATCGCCGCACAAAGGCTGCCGAAGAAACCGAGAGCATGCTGAGGAATATAAATTGGTTACGTGAATGCACTAGCGTCTGGAAGATGGAGTCAAATGTTGGAAATTGAGAGGTCATTCACTTGGGAAGGACAAGTGGACGACAAGTAATATACAATTACAGGATGCTGCTGTGAGTAGGGACTTTGCTTCAGTCACAAAAAGGTTGGTTTGCAGGTGCAACAAATGGGATGTTCGCCTTTGTTGCCAGAGGGATTGAATTTTCGAGCAGGCATGTACTGCTGCAAATGCACAAGGTACTGGTGAGGCGGCGTCAGCAGTGCCATGCATTTCTGGCCTCCTAACTTAAGTGAGGATAAACTGGCTTTATAGATGGTTCACCGGCTGATTTCACATCGTGGTTCGACTATGACAAGTAACTGAGTCGCCCGGAACTGTACTCGTCGGAATCCAGAAGTATTAGAGGAGATCAGATAAAAACATAAAATTCTGAAAGCGATAGATAAGATAGTGGCAGGAAAGTTGATTCCACTGGTAGGTGAGACTCGAAGTAAGGGACAGAGCCTGAAGATTCTGAAAATTTAGGACAGTGATGACGGGGAACTGCTTCTCCTAGCGGGTGGGGACTCTGTGGAATTCTCTGCTCAATCAATCAATGGAGGCGACCTCAATTGATATACAGTAAACAGCCTGGCATGTCTTTTTGCATAGTGGAATGATTAAGGGCTATGAAGAAAAGGCATGTTTGCGGCGATGAGTCCACGATCAGATCAACCATGGTCACCATCATTGCCGGAGCATGCCAGTCCGAACAGATGGACTTTTCCTACTCCAATTGTTAATATTCTGATGTTCTCATGTTCCCTCATGTTTGCAGTTGAGGGGAGTTGAATTTCTGTAAACGTGATACTTGGAAAATTATTCAGTTCATTATTAACCATATAATAATTACAGCACGGATACAGGCCATCTCGACCCTTCTAGTCCTTGCCGAGCGCTTACTCTCACCTAGTCGCACCTACTGCACTCAGTCCATAGCCCACCATTCCTTTCCTGTCCATATACCTATCCAATTTTACATTAAATGACAAAACTGAACCTGCCTCTACCACTTCTACTGGAAGCTCGTTCAACACAGTTACCTCTCTCTGAGTAAATAACTCCCCCCACGTGTTACCCCTAAACTTTTGTCCCTTAACTCTCAACTCAGATTCAAACTTTTGTCCTCTTGTTTGAATCTCCCCTACTCTCTATGTAAAAATCCTATCTACGTCAACTCTGTCCATTGCCTTCATAATCTAAAATACCTCTATCAAATTCCCCTCAACCTTCTCCGCTCTAAAGAATAAAGAACTAACTTGTTCAACCAATCTATGTAACTTAGATGCTGAAACCCAGGTAACATTCTAGTAAATCTCCTCTGTACTCTCTATAATTTGACGACATCTTTTCTATAATTCGGTGACCAGAACTGTACACAATACCCCAACTTCGGCCTTACAATGCCTTGTACAATTTTAACATTAAATCCCAACTCCTATACCCAATGCTCTGATTTATAAAGGCCAGCATTCCAAAAGCTTTCTTCACCACCCTACACACCTGAGAATCCACCTACAGGGAACTATGCACCATTATTCGAAGATCACTCTGTTCTACTGCATTCTTCGATGCCCTAACATTGACCATATATGTCATATTTTGATTATTCCTACCAAAACTTAGCACCTCACACTTATCAGCATTAAACCCCATCTGCCATGTTTCTGTCCACTCTTCTAACTGGCCTAAATCTCTCTGCAAGCTTTGGAAACCAACTTCATGATCCACCACACCACCTATCTTAGTATCATCTGCATACTTGCTAATCCAGTTTACCACCCCATCCCCCAGATCAATAATGTATGTGACAATCAACATTGGATCCCTGAGATCCAATGTACAGATCCCTGAGCATACCACTAGTCACCTGTTCCTAATCACACCCTGTCTATCAAGATAATTAGATATACCGTCTCTACTGGCGTCAAACCTAATTGCTAGGTTTACTCTTAGATCCTTTTGTAAACAATGGAACCACATGAGCAATACGCCAATCCTCCGGCACCATCCTCGTTTCTAATAACATTTGAAATATTTCTGTCAGAGCCATTGCTATTTCTACACTAACTTCTCTCAGGGTCCTAGGGATATCCTAACAGGATCCGGAGACTTATCCTCTTTTATATTCTTTAGAAACTCTGGTACTTCCTCTTCTTTAATCATCGTAGTTTCCATAACTACCCTTCTTGTTTCCTTTACCTTACACAATTCAATATCATTGTCCTTAGTAAATACCGATGAAAAGAAATTGTTCAGTCTCCACCGTCTCTTTTGGCTCCACACATAGCTGTCCACTCTGATTCTCTAAGGGACCAATTTTATCCCTCACTATCCTTTTGCTACTAATATAACTGTAGAAACCCTTTAGATTTATTTTCACCTTACTTGCTAAAGCAACCTCATATCTTCTTTTAGCTTTTCTAATTTCTTTCTTAAGATTCTTCTTACATTCTTTATATTCCTTGAGCACCTCATTTACTCCATGCTGCCTATATTTACTGTAGATCTCCCTCTTTTTCCGAATCAACTTTCCAATTTCCCTTGAAAACAATGGGTCTCTGAAATGTTTTACCCTTTTCTTTCTAATTAACAGGAACAATAAGGTTCTGTACTCTCAAAATTTGACGTTTAAATGATCTCAATTTCTTTATTGCATCCTTTCCATAAATCAAGTTGTCCCAATCCACTCCTTCTAAACCCTTTCGCATCTCCTAAAAGTTACCCTTTCTCCAATAAAACCAAAAATCAACCCTGGGTCCAGTCCTATTCTTCTCCATTATTATATTGAAACTAATGGTATTGTGATCACTGGACTCCAAGTGCTGCCCAACACCTACCTCCCTTACGTGACCTGTCTCATTCCCTAACAGAAGATCCAAAACTGTCCCTTCTCCAGTCGGTACCTCCATGTATTGCTGCATAAAACTATCCTGCACTCATTTTACAAACTCCAGACCATCCAGCCGTTTTACAGAATGGGCTTCCCATTCTCTGTGTGGAAAATCAAAATCTTCCACAATCACAACCTTGCACTTACTACAAATATCTGCTATATCCATACAAATTTGTTCCTCCAATTCTCGCTACCGATTAGGTGTTCTATAACACACCCCTGTAAGTTGTACTACACCTTTCCCATTGCTCAGCTTCACCCAAATAAGCTCCCTAGATAAGCCATCTATTCTGTCCTGCCAAAGCACCGCAGTAATATTTTCTTGGACAAGCAATGCAACAACTCCTCCGCTTGCCCCTGCAATTCTATTACACCTGAAGCAACGAAATCCAGGAATATTTAGTTGCCAATCACACCCCTCCTGCAACCATTTTTCACTAATAGCTACACCATCATATTTCCAGGTATCAATCCATGCTCTAAGCCTATCCAACTTTCTTACAATGCTCCGAGCATTAATATAGATGCATTTAAGAAACTCTCCACCTCTTCCTTTCTGTTTATCCCTTACGATCCCATCAACGTTATTATCTTTTCCTTCCTTCTCCCTACATCTTTGGTCTGAGCGCTCCCATTCTCCATCACCTGCCTAACATCCCTCACACACTGTCTACAAGCTTTCTCTATTTCTGAACTAACCTCCTCTCCCGTAGTCTCTTCAAATTGATTCCCACCCCCCAACCATTCTAGTTTAAAGTCTCCCCAGTAACCTTATCAAATCTCCCCGCCAGGATATTAGTCCCCCGAGGATTCAACTGTAACCCGAGATTACTACCTTTGCGGTCCTTCTTCTCAACTGCTTTCCTAACTCTCTATATTCTCCTTTCATGACCTTTTCCCTTTTCCTACCTATGTCATTGGCACCTATACATACCACGACCTCTGGATCCTCACCCTCACACTTGAGGATATCTTGGACACGATCAGAAACATCCTGGACCCTGGCACGAGGGAGGCAAATTACCATCCGTGTCTCCTGACCGCGTCCACAGAATCGCCTATATGACCCCCTAACTACCGAGTCCCCTATTACTACTACCTTCCTATTCCTTTCGTTACCCTTCCTCTTCCTTTCCCTATCCTTATGAGCTACAGGGTCGGACTCTGTGTCGGAGGCACGTCCACTGTTGCATCCCCAAGGTAGGCTCTCCCCCTCAGCAGTACTCAGACAGGAGTACTTATTGTAAAGGGGTGCAACCACTGGGGTAATCTCTAGTAATCCCTTTTTAAATATCCCCCGCTTCAATGCCCGACGTCACACTCCTGCGCAGAGTTTTATCTTCTTAAAACTTACCTTTTGCAAATCATTCTTCTGGCGCCAAAATTAGAATACATCCCAGCCGTCGAATGATATCACTGCTTTGCCCATCAGGAATTTGGCGAATCCAGAACTGAGCCTTCTCCGCCATTCAATAATAGCTAATTTACCATCACTTCCAACGACATTCTGACGCCCTTTCCGCGTATTAATTGAAGCCACGACGAATCAAGAGTCTATCAACCCCACCACAAATGGTTCCAATAAACTGGCCATCATAGCCATCTGTGGCGATAAATTCCACACATTCACCAGCCTCGTTCTTCAGAAAAATGTCTGCATCTCTGCTCGAAAGAGCTAACGATTAAAATAATTTGAATTTGAGGAAGTTTCCTTGTAAGTGTGTGTTAATGGCCTTTATTTTCCCCACACAGTTAACATGGTGACAATCATCATCCTGTCGCGGGGAAAGTGCGGTCTCTCCAAAGGAGTCAGAAGGTACCTGGTTGCCATGGTAGCAGCGGATCAGCTGGTCATTCTCTTCGATCTTCTATTGAGAAGAATTCCGATTACTTACAAACCGTGGGAGGTTGTCATCTGGTCGTTACGTGTTCCCGTGTGTAAATTCCACGCCGTCGTGTTAAACGCCGCCACGGACTGTTCTGTCTGGTTCACTGTCGCTTTCACCTTTGATCGATTTGTTGCCATTTGTTTTCAGAAGTTAAAAGGAAAATACTGCACTGGGAGAGCGGCGGCTCTGGTTCTGGGGACAGTCACTCTGCTGAGCTGCGTAAAGAACTTACCCTGGTACTTTTTGCTCGCTGGGTCATATCTGATGATTGTTTCGCCCCTGCTCTGTCTGCATTCATCGCTTTTTTCACTATCTATGGAGACAACATTTCTTCTGATACATTCATTCCTCACCCCAATATTCCCCTTTGTCTTCATTCTGCTGCTCAACTGTTTAACCATCAGGTACGTTTTAGTGGCCAGCCGAGCCCGGAGGGGACTCCGTGGTACGCATGATGGGGAGACGCCCGCCGACCCAGAGATGAAAAACCGCAGGCAATCTCTCTTGTTATTGCTGGTGATGTCGGGGAATTTCATATTCCTGTGGGCGCTGTTGACGGTGTTTTCCATATGGGAGGGCTTGATGTATTACATTGTCTGGATGCCCCCGTTTTCTCTGCAGCATTTGGGCTACATGTTGCAAATATTGAGCTGCTGCACGAACTCGGCCCTTTACGCCGTGATCCAGGCCAGGTTCAGGGATCAGCTGAAGGAGACGGTCAAATCGCCCTTACGTCACATGGCAAAGTTCACTCGGCGTTGTCTGGACCGCATTAATCCTCGGTGAAGCTTCACCCATAGCGCAGCAAAATATCCCATTTCGCCAGTCGCATGTGCAATACCATTGGGGCTGTGGATGGCCCGATTAGGTCCCGTCCTCCCCCACTCCATGCAGAGCCACGGTCGGAGCCATGCTCCCAATCTGCCTCCACTGCGCAGCTTCAAGTTTAAGTTCTTCACGATTTCCCTGTAATGTCTACTTCACTTCCACCAAGTGTGTGTTTCTACCGTTATATGCATGCGAAGCTTTGACATCACCATAGCAATACAACGTTTGTGCCTTGCCAGCATTCCGTGCGGCCCGAAAGCCTACTCATGTTGCCCGATGTACTCCGTCTCTTTCCTCTCGCGAAAGCTTTTGGCTCCAAGAGCTCCAGCCATTAAAAGTTTCGGGAAATCTGGTTACCATGGACAGACTGCAAATGTCCTCTTCATCCGGGGTTCTTTGAAATCTGTCTGTCACTTTGAGAATAATTCAGTAACTCGCGCTCATAAAATCCACTCATCCAATCGTCGTACCTCGGTCGCAAGCAGCAACTGCCATCGCAATGCCTTCTGGGAAGTAAATTAAATACTTGGACACTTTGTGCGGTTAAGGCCCAGTCTGTCGTATTGTATTTAGTACATTGGGTGTTTCAGGTAGATGGAGCTCGTCAGCCTGGGAAGGCAGTCCATCTAAGAGAGGGAATACTCTGAGGGAAGGTGATTGCTGAGGTAATAGCACCGGATGACTACTTATTTACTGAGATTCGGCACGAAATGTGAGATGCTGTCAGAAGTATGGCTGCCGAAGAAACATTTTCAGTTGGTCTGGATACATCGGAGCTTTTTCCTGCTGAACCTTCAGGAATAGCATCTGGCACTGGAATATTCCTCCTGAGATACTGATTGGTACGTAACCCCTCCGAAACGCCGATGCGTAACTCTACTGGGTCCCTCGTCGTCTGGTATTTTTCTTTGTGCGTTTGATTATTGACTGTTGTCCTCGTTTCTTGCCGCTACCTTTACAGCGTGACCGCCCGTGTTTCCTCGGCGTACTCTTGTTTCCAGCCACACCTCAAACACTGTATCTTAATTGGTTAATTGTCCATTCTCTATTGAAAGCTCCCCTGTGCCAAATCTTTGTTGGAGTTATTTCGTAGGTCGTGGAACTGGGTAAGTGGCAATCACGCTGTGTGTGATTGGGGTGACCTTGTTGAATCTACCGGTGAGCCGACACTTGCCTGGGTGGTGGTTCGGTTAACGATGCCCCCGGCCCTTGAGTTAAGCCTCTGTTATTGATGTTTCGTGTGAAGATTCCGAGGACAACGGGAAGACCGACAACACATGTTTGTTTGGATTACAAATAACTCTCTCACTTCAGATTCTGTACATTTGAACTGAACAGAAATTTCTTAAATTCCATCTTCCATCTTAAGACTGTAACGCTTGCCATCCGAACTTGAATAAATTTGGGAACTCAATGTTTTTTACACACACATAGATGCATAATACTGATATCACTTGGTTTACCTGGTTTACGTAGTTAGTAATAAAATGGTGATTGTTAACAGCAAAACCAGACTCCAGGTGTGTTCTATTGCTGCTGAAACTTTTACAGCGTTTCGTGCACGTAAGAGGTACTTTCCCAAGGGTTGCGTGTACGTAACGAGACCAAGCTGAACATTCTTTTATCGTCAGCATAAACCAGACTTTGTTCTCTTCATTTTCTCTATATTCCTAAAAATATTTCCTATTCTCGTATTTTTCTATCGTTCGAGACCGAACTGTCGCATTTCTATAACACATTTATCATTTCTCCGGCCAGATTTCTAACTGGACTTTTACCAAGCTCCCTCGAGATCCACAACTCCATCGCGTTTGTGTCGTCTGCAAGAGTGTTTATGAGCCCCGCCCATTTTCATCCAGGTTAAATGCCAGAACATTTCCAATAATTGTCACTTGCAGAATGGGTGCCCTCCACAACTGTTCTCTGTACTCTTTATTAAAGCCATGCTATCCAATGCAAATCGGTCTTATGTCTCAGCCGACCGGAGCAGGTCCTTCTCAAAAGTATTACTTCCAGTCTAATCCCAACTGTCGTTCCCTGGCTGGCACGATGTTTCACCGTCCGCGCGATCCTGCTAATGGTACAATTTACAATGACCAATTAACCTATCAACACATAGGTGGTTGATCTGTGGGAGGGATCAGGAGTACGCCGAGGTAATCACGGTTTATAGGCACAGGCGGGAAATGAGTAGAACGGCGGATAATCAACCGGAGAAGGAGAAAGCCCAAGCTACGAGGGAATCAATAAAAAAATAGAAATCATGTGCCCTTTCCCCTGCAATCATCTGCCACACGTACCGAACATACAATTCGACAGATAGGATCACACTAAAGGTCAAGTCAAGTCAAGCCAAGTCAAGACAGTTTTTATTGTCATTTCGACCATAACTGCTGGTACAGTACACAGTAAAAATGAGACGTTTTTCAGTACCATGGGTCTACATGAAACAATACAAAAACTGCAATGAACTATGTTAAACTACACTAGACTACAAGCCCTCGCAGGACTGCATGAAATGCACAAAAAGTGCAGGCATTACAACAAATAATAAACTGGACAATAGGCACAGTAGAGAGCAGTAAGCTGGTGTCAGTCCAGACTCTGGGTATTGAAGAGTCTGATGCCTTTGGAGAAGAAACTGTTACATATTCTGGTCGTGAGACCCGAATGCCTCGGTGCCTTTTGCCATATGACTGGAGGGAGAAGAGTTTGTATGAGAGGTGCGTGGGGTCCTTCATAATGTTGTTTCCTTTGCGGATGCAGCATGTGGTGTAATTGTCTGTAATGGCGGGAAGAGAGACCCCGAAGATATTCTGAGCTGACCTCACTGTCTGCTGCAGTGTCTTACGATCCGAGATAGTTCAATTTCCGAACAAGGCTGTGTTGCAGCTGCTCAGGATGTTCTCAATACAATATCTGTAGAATGTGCTGCGGATGGGGGTAGAAGATGGACTTGCCTCAGCCTTCTCAGAATGTAGAGACGCTGCTGGGCTTTTTTTCCGATGGAGCTGGTGTTGAGGGACCATGTAAGATTCTCCGCCAATTGAACACCAAGAAATTTGGCGCTCCTAACGATCTCTGCCGAGGAGCCGTCGATGTTCAACAGAGTGTGGTCTGTCCATGCCCTCCTGAAGTTAACATCTATGTCATTTGTTTTGTTCAGGTTGTTGGGTCTGCATCCTCCGGTTTGCCGCTGCACCTCCTTCTCTGTATGGTGAATCGTCGTTCTTGCTGATGAGAACCACCACCGTCGTGTCGTCGACGAACCTGATGATGTTGTTCAAGCTGTGTGTTGCAGCACAGCCGTGGGTCAGCAGAGTGAACAGCAGTGGACTGAGAACACAGCCTTGTGGGGCCTTCTTGCTCAGTGTAATAGTGTTGGAGATGCTGCGTCCGATTCCGACTGACAGAGGTTCCCAGTCAGGAAGTCTATAAGTCTATAATACAGTTGCAGAAGGAGGTGTTCAGGCCCAATAGGTTCAGATTTAAAATCAATTTCTGAGGGATGATTGTGTTGAATGCTGAACTGAAGTCTATGAGCAGCATTTGAAAGTACGTGTCTTTTCTGTCCAGGTATTTAGGGCCAGGTGGAGGGAGTCCTAGAATTTATTTAATTTCCAAGATGCTTTGCGATGGAGATTGATACTCGTGTCGAACGATTGAATGAGCCATTTACGAGTGCGAGTTATTAACTTATTCTCTCGGAGTCAGATAGATCAACAAAGAAATCCGCTGCAAGCGTAGACTTGCAGTCTGTTCACAGTAACTAGCCTTCCTGAACGGCTCAAAGACAGGCGTTCTTGGAACCAATAGCGCTCCCCAGAGGAAAGCGATGGAACTGCATCGGGCGTACCTGAGCAGGCAATCGGAACACACAGAAGGCCGGCAGGACAGAAGGGTCGTATTGCGATGGTAATGGCAAGGCTTCGCCTGCAAATAAGGGAAGAATCACCCACTTGGTTGACCAAAGGGGTCATTACAGGGAACCCGTGAAGAAAGTGGACATGAAGGAGCAGAGTGGGTACAGACCTGGGCACTCCCTGATCCTGTTTGTGCATGGCGGGGTGGAGGACGGGAGCTATTCAGGGACCTCCACAGCCCCAATGGAACTGCAAACGCCACTGAAGAAAATGGAAATATTGGGGCGTCACTGAGGATAAATGCTCTCTTGACAACGGCTAGACAACATTGCCATGCGACGAAAGGGAGATTTCACCGTCTTCTTGAACTGCAGCCTGAACCTGGTCTCGGCCACGGCGTAAAGGGCTGTGTTTGTGCAGCAGCTCAGCAGCTGAAAAATGTAGCCCAGTTCCAGCAGAGTACTCGGGGGTTTAGTTTTAAGATAAATATACAAGCTATCCCATACGGAATGCAGCGTCAGCAGCGCCCACAGCAGGATGAAATTCCCAGACTACACCAGCAGTAACAGGAGGGATTGCCTGCAGCTCTTCATCTCCGGGTCGGCGAGCGTCTGGCTATCGGGAGAACCACGGAGTCTCCTCCGGGCTCGTCTGGCCACTAAGTCGTGCCTAATGGTTAAACAGTTGAGCAGGAGAATCAGAACAAAGGGGAATATTGGGGTGAGGAAGTAATGAATCGCTTGCAATGTTACCAACTGAAGTGCGGAAAAAAAACGGCGACTATCCAGGCAGAGCAAGAACATAATTAAGGTCGAATATTTCCCATCGAGCATAAAGTACCAGAAAATGTTCTTTACGCAGCTCAGCAGAGTCACTGTCCCCAGAACCAGAGCCGCCACTCTCCCAGTGCAGTAATTTAGTTTCAGCTGCGGAAAACAAATGGCCACACATCGATCAAAGGTGAAAGCGCCGGTGAACCAGACAGAACTGTCCGTGGCGGCGTAGAGTATGGTGGCGTTTATATTACACAAGGGAACACGAAAACTCCAGTAGAAAACCTCCCATGGCATGTAAGTCATCGGAATCTTGCTCAATACTAGATCGAAGAGAACGACCAGCTAATCCGCTGCTACCATGGCAACCAGGTACCTTGTGACGCCTTTGGAGAGACCGCACTTTCCCTGCGACAGGATGAAGATTGTCACCACGTTCACTGTTCCGAGGGGAATCAAGACCATTAACACACATTCGGAATGAAATACTCTCTGAAAACAAGTATTTTAATCGATATCATTTCCAAGCGCAGAAATGGACATGGAATCGGTGTATCTACTAAGGAGATAATCGGATCCATTATTAAATCGTAGTGACTATAATGTACCTGAGAAGTTCGGGAGAATGAGGGGAATCTCATTGAAACCTATCGAATATTGAAAGGCCGACATATCGTGGACGTGGAGAGGATAGCTACTGTAGAGGTGGAGTCAGAAACTGGAACATAAGGATTTACAAGACATCACTTTAGACAGAGGTGGATAGAAATTTGTTTCGACCGAGGCTGGTGAATATGTGGAATTCCTCGCCACAGACGGCTATGGGAGTCAGTTCGTTCCATCCATTTGTAGCAGAGAGTGGCAGCCATTCTACTTGACAGAATTGTTGGAAAAGTTCTGGCGTTTGAATTGGATGAAAGTCGGCGTGACTCATAAATACTCTTGCAGACGACACAAGGGTGATGGAATTGTCGATGTTGGGGGAGCTTGGTAAAAGTCCAGTTAGAAACGTGGCAGGAAAAATGACAACTTTGTTATAGTAATACGACAGTTCCGTCTCGAACGAAAGAAAAATTCGAGAATAGGAAATATTTTTAAAGAATTTAGCGACGATGGAAAGAGCAAAAGATGGTTTATGCTGAGGTATTAGAAGACTATTCAGCTTGGTCGTGTTGCGCACCGGCAACACTGGAAGATACCTCTAACGTGCACTCAACCCTGGGGAAAATACTTTCTACGTGCACCCAACACTGTAAAAGTTTCGGCAGCAATAGAACAAACCTGTAGTCTGGTTTTGCTGTTAACAATCACTATTTTATTAGTACCTACGTAATATAGTAACTTAAACCAGGTAAGCCAAGGGTTATGTATATATAGGTGTGTAAAAAATAAGTTACCAAACCAATTCAAGCTCAGCTGGCAGAAGTTAAATTCTTACGAAGGTATGTAAGAAATTTCTGTTCAGCTCAAATGTACAGAATTTGAAGTGAAAGAGAGAAGTTTTTTTTTATCCAAACAAGGAGGTGTCGTCGATCTTCCCGTTGTCCTCTGAATCCTGACACGAAACATCACTAACAGTAGCTAATCCCAAGGGGGAACATCGTCAAGTGAACCACCACACAGGCAATAGTCGACACACCGGTAGATTCCACAAGGTTACCCCAATCACACACAACGTGATTGCCACATCCATTTCCACGACCTACGAAAAAACTCCTGCAGTGATTTGCCACAGGGCTGCCTTTCCTCAGTGAACTACCAGACCCAGACAAGGGGAAAAGACACACGTGGTATTCACAAAGATTTCCCCCTCACTAGTGAACCCACTCCTACTGATTACCTCTGTGGCAACCACACTTTTGTATCCGATTGAAAATAAACTCACCCTAACAGGCTGCTTGAACACAGAGTCCAAACAGTGATCTCTTTGTTACTAGGTTTCTTCTGTTTCAAACTTTCCCCTCCCCTCCTCTCCGTAAACTTATTCTAGTTGCAACAACTTGTGAGAGTCATTTAGCAATACTCTGGATCGAGCTCTAATCACCCATTTGGGCGACTGAAATTTTAAACCTGCGGCCGATACACTAGTGTCTTCCATTGACCGAATCCATCTTGACTCTGACTGTGTGTCTCTGTGTCCTTGCATATTCAAAAACAAACCGCAGAATAAAAGAAAATTGATCATTCATTCTCCAACTAATAACGCCACCTCTCTCACCACAGCAACAGAGGAATTTTCATAGTCAGCAGAAATCCCACAGTATCTAAAGTCAGTCTCTTTATCCCGGAGTTTTAAAGTGACAGTCCACAGAAAGATGAACCCAGGGGGTATATATGAGTCGAAACACCTGTTCGTGGACAGGTAATTCAGTAGACTGTGCTGTCTGATTCACTCACCTGCAAGAATTAAAAAAAAACTTAGATTTGTCTGCCGCCAGCAGGTGGCAGATTGTGATGCAGAGATTTTATGTTGGAAGCCCGGAATCGCATTTTAATCACAACTCATAAGGAACAGTCCACAGTTAATGTCCGACAGTGAGTCTTCTGGGGTTTGTGATATATATAGCTAAATCGGATGTCTGTAAATAGGCTGATTAATAATCCTGCAGATGATACAAAAACATTTGTTTACAAATATACACAAAGTGCGGGACAATTTTTATGCGATAATATCAAATTCACTCTAAAGGGCAAAACGTTTATACTGAGTAGTTGGTACATAGAATGCACTTCCGGGTGTGCTGGTCGAGGCATAAGGATAGACATCTTTCTATCCCTGGGTTCATCTTTCTGTGGACTGTCACTTTAAAACGCCGGGCGAAAGAGACTGACTTTAGATACTGCTGCATTTCTGCTGACTATGAAAATCAGGCCTTTAAGAGAAGCCGAGACAGACATGTATCAATAAGGAAAATGGAAGGATATGCTAATTTAAAAGCATTAGTTTCCGATTATAGAAGCATTGAAAATCTACAGCACATTACAGGAACTTCGGACCACAATTGCTGTGCCGAGCATTTACTTACTTTATTAATTACCTAGTCTTACCGATAGGCATCTATTTTAAGCTCCATCTGCCTATCCAGCAGTCTTTTAAAAGACCCTATCGTATCCGCCTTCACCACCGTCACCGCAGCCCATTCCAGGCACTCACCAATCTCAGTGTGGAAAACATAACCTGACGTCTCCTCTCTACCTCCTTCCAGCAGCTTAAAGCAGTGCACTCCCATTACAGCCATTTCAACCCGGGATAATCCACTGTCTATCCATATTATTAATGCCTCTCATCATCTTATACAGCTCTATAATGTCACCCTTCATCCTCCTTAGCTCGAGCAGAAAATGCCTATACTCGTTCTACATGTTTAGTCACATCCTGAAAAGAATTCAATCAGACTCGTAAGGCACAACCTGTCCTTGCCAAGGTCATGCTGACTATTCCTAATCCTGTTATAACTCTCCAAATGTTCTTAAATGCTGCCTCTCAGGATCCACTACATCAACTCACCAACCACTGAGTTAAGACTCACTACCCTTTAATATCCTGGGCTATCTCTACTCCCTTTCTTGAATAAAGAAATAAACATCCTTAACCCTCCATTCCTGCGGAACCTCTCCCGTCCCCATTGATGAAACAAAGATCATCGTCAGAGGCTCGGAAACCCCTCCCTCGCTTGCCACAGTAGCCTGGGGTACACCTCATCCGCTCCTCGCGACTTATCGAACGTGATGCTTTCCAAAAGCTTCAGAACATCCTCTTTCTTAATGTCTGCATGCTCAACATTTTCGGATTGCTGCAAGTTATCACCACAACCTCCAAAGTCCTTTCCCATAGTGAATACTGAAGTTAAGAATTCTTTAGGTGCCTCTGCTTTTTTCCAGTTCCATACACACTGTCCCATTGTCACGCGTGATAGGTCCTATTCTTTTTCGTCTTATCCTCTTGCTCTTCACATGCTCATAGAATACTTTGGGGTTTTCCTTCATCCTGCCCGGCAAGGGCTTCACATGACCCGTTATTGTCCTCCTCATTTCCTTCTTAAGCTCCTTCCTCTTTGCCGAATAATCTTCTACATCTCCAACATTACCTAGCACTCTGAAGCATTTGTAAGTTTTTTCTTTCCTTCTTAACTAGATTCATTACAGCGTATGTACCTCACGGTTCCTGTACACTATCACAACTTCTCAGATTCATTGGAACGTACCTATGCAGAACTCCACACACATATACGCTGAGTATTTGCTACATTTCTTCCATTCCCTGAGAAAATCCCTTCCAAATTTAAGCTTGCAATTTCCTTCAAGATAGCCTCACAATTAATATTACTCCAAATAAACGCCTTTCTAAGTTGTCTGTTCCTAGCTCGCTCCAGTGTTATTGTTATGATCACTATCCCACTCTCTCCCACTGAGAGATCTGTCACCGGAATAGATTCA
Source organism: Hemitrygon akajei (assembly GCF_048418815.1). NCBI lineage: Eukaryota > Metazoa > Chordata > Chondrichthyes > Myliobatiformes > Dasyatidae > Hemitrygon > Hemitrygon akajei. The sequence goes on along the minus strand of NW_027331926.1, from coordinate 8,424,304 downwards.
TTTCACAATTCCAAATCTAGTACAGTGACTTGTAGGCTCATTACGTATTTTGTCTAGAAACATTTATGAACACACCTAACAAGCTCCAACCCAAATACACTCTTGTTCTACGGAGATGCCAAACAATATTAAGGGAATTGAAACCTTCTATCATGACATCTCTCCTATAATTTCATCTATCCAGTATCTCTTCCCCTACTTGCGCCTCGATATCCCTGTTACCATTGAGCGGCCCATAAAAACACCCAGTGAGATTATTGAACCTTCATGTTCCTGAGCTCCACACACAGCGACTTCGTAGACAATTCCACCATGACGTCAACCTTTTCGGCAGCCGTGATAATCGCTTTGATCAACAGTGCCACGCCACCTCCTGTTTTGCCTCCTTCCCTGTCCCTGAGCCACTCATGTCCCTGTAATGGCCACCACATGATAGCTCCAAGAACTGATCCACGCTGTATGCTCATCCGCTTTGTTCACAGTACTCCTTCTGTTACAATAGACATATCTCAGACCGTCAGTCTAAGCGCGTCCGTTCCCTATCACCTGCCTCTCATCTCTCTCGCACTGTCTACAATCTTTCACTATATGTGAGACAAACTCATCTTCTCCAGTCTCTTCAGTTAGGTTCCGACGCATCACAATTCTAGTTGAAATTCTCCCCAGTAGCCTGGGCAAACCGCCCCCCACCAGGATATTGGTCCCCCTGCGATTCAAGCTGAACCCGCTCCATTGTACAGTCAACACCTGTCCCAAAAGATGTCCCAATGATCCAGAAATTAGAATCCCCGTCCACTGCACCAGTCCCTTAGCCACGCATTTATCCTCCACCTCATTCTATTCCTACATTCACTGTCGCGCATTACAGGCAATAATTCCAAGATTATTACCTTCACGGTCCTGCTTCTCAACTTTCTTTCTGTCAAATTCCTGTCTGTCCCCCAACCCAACAGTACTTAAATAGGAGTACTTATTGTCAAGAGGTACCATAATAGGAGCATTCACTAGTACCTTAGTCTTCCCTTTCCCTCTCGTGACTGTGGCCCACTTGTCTGTCTTCTGTGGCCCCAGAGTGACGAACTCTTCCTATCGGCTCCTCGCTCTCCATGACCTTCCGAAATTCATCGAGCTGCAGATATGGCCGTCCGGGAGGCTGGGAGTTTCCAACACCTCCAACATCTGACACCGAGCACAGAAAACCAGTCTCACAAACATACTTCCTTTCCGCAATTAGCACAGGCAAAACTACGTCACCGTTGTGGACTGTCAGATTGTACGGTGTTGTGGCCATCACTGAATCGTGGCTGTAGTTTGGTCGCATTTCTGATATGAATGTTCCAGGCTACACGTTGTATCGGAGGAATTGGAAGGTCTTTAGATTGGATGGCGTGGCTCTGCAGGTAAAGAATGGCATTAACTCAGTAAAAAGATGTGACGCAGGATCGTAAGCTGTGGAATCATTGTGGGTTGTGTTACGAAACTGACGGGGTAAAAGGATGCTCATTGGTGGTATATGCAGGCCTCCCGGCAGTAGCTGGAATACAGACAAAAGATTACAAATGGAAAGATGTGTGCATAAAGGGCAATGCTATGATAGCCATGGGATTGTTCAACATGCAGCTCGACTGGGTTGTCTTGTTTTACCAGTTTGTCCTTAAGCCGACTTGAGGATCAGCTATACATGATTGGGTACTATGAAATGAATCGGAAATGGCTAGGGAGCTTAAGGTAAACGAACCTTTAGGAGGCAGTGATCACAATATAGTTGGGTTCAGTTTCAAATATGATGGGGAATATTAAAGTCTGACGCAGCAGTATTTCAGTGGAGTAAAGGAAATTACAGTGTTATGAGAAAAGTATTGGCCAAATGAAAATTGAAGGAGACGCTGTCAGGATTGTCAGCAGGGCCGAAATGCAGCGAGTTTCTGGTAATACAGAGGAACGTGAAGAATATATGCATTCTAAAAGCAAATAAATACTCAAATGACAAATTAGCACAATCGTGGCAAAACGTAAAAGGAAAGGAGAAGGCATATAACAAAGCAAAACCTGCTGCCAAAACTGCGCATTGGGAAGCTTTTAAAAACCTATAGAGCACCTAACAGAATCATTCGAAGGGAAAAGATGAAATATGAAATCAAGCTAATGAAGGATATCAAAGTGGGTAGCGAAATCGATTTCACGCGCAGAAAAATTTAAATAATTGAGTGTGGATATGGGACCGCGAGAAAATAAGGCAGGAGAAATAATAAAGCTGGGGACAAGGAGATGGCAATAAAATAAATGAGTATTTTGTATCAGTTGTCACTGTGGAAGATACTAGCAGTTTGTTTGGTGGTGTAGTGTGTGAAGGAAGAGAAATGGGTGCATAGAGAAGGTGCTCAAAAAGCCGAAAGACCAAAGAGCACCTAAGTCACCGGGGCCAAACGAACTCCACATTAGGGTTCTTAAAGTGTGACAGGCAGAGACTGTGGAAGCATCAGTAATGATCTTTCCAAAACCATTGGCTTCTCGCATGGTGCCAGAGGTCAGAAAATTTGCAAATGCCACTTCAGTCTTGAAGAAACGAGGAAGAGAGCAGAAAGTGAGTTATATACGGGGTAGCGTGACCTTAATGATTGGATGATTTTGGATTCAGTTGTTAAGGATGAGGTAACAGAGGACCAGGCAGGAGAAAGTACGTTCCTTTGCTGTTTCTCTCAGTGTCCTGCGCAGATACCGTCATGCCCAAGGGACTCGCCTATCTCAGAAAATTGTTAAAATCTTGCCTGACCAACCTGCTGGATTTCCTTGAGGAAATTACCTGTAGGGTAGATAAAGCGGGCAGAGTTGATGTTGTGTATTTGGAAATTGAAAAAAAAAAAAAACTTTTACAAGGTGCCACACATGAGGCTGCTTACCAAATTAAGAGGCGATGGTCTTTCAAAAAAATATCGTTAGGAACAAGCGAGCGGAAATAAAAGGATCCGTTTCTGGTTGGTTTCCGGTGACAAGTGGTGTTCCGAACGTGTCGGTGCATGGACCACCTTTCTTTTTAGCTCGATATCAATGATAGCGTAGATTATATCGAGTAGATTAATTCGTTGCCAAGTTTGCAGATGGTCCAAGTATTGGTGTCGGGTGAGGTGATGCTGAGGAAAGGCGCAGCTGGCAGAGAACCTCGGTCAGATTAGGGGAATTGGCAAGAAAGTGACAAGTGAAAAATACAGTGTTGGTAAGTGCACAACCATGCACTTTGCTAGTGGAAATAAAATTGCAGATTATTCGCTAATCGTGTTTAAAATCCACTAAATTGCGGTGCAATGGGAATTAGGAGTCCTTGTGGCCAGCACCTGAAGGGTTAAAATGCAGGTGGATTCGGAGGTAAGGAAGGAAACTTTAATATTAACATTCATTTCAAGAGGTCTAGTAGACAGGAACAGTTATGCGATGCTAAATCTTCACAAGACAGTGCTGAAGGATCCGAAAACTGTTCACAATCCTCGTCCAACAAAAGATTTGCTGGCATTGGAGAGGGCCCCGAAAAATCACAAGCACGATCCCAGGGATGAAAGGGTTATCATATTTGTACTGTTTGTGTTCTTTGGGTCGGTACTTACCGGAACTTCAGAAGGATGAGGTGGGAATTCATTTCAAAGTTTCGAATTTGGAAAAGCCAAGGCAGAGTGGATGTGGAAAGGATGCTTCCCAGTGTTGGGGTGACTGAATCAAGAGGGCAGAGGCTCAGAATACAGAGGCGTCCATTTAAAGCAGCGGGGCAGTGAATTTTCTTTCGCCAGAGGGTGGAGTATTTGGAGAATTTGTTTCCATATTCAGCGGAGGCCATGTCCATAGGTTTATTTAATGCAGAGATTTATTGGTTGTTGATTGGGCACAGCATTAAACGTTACGGGGAGAAGGCCGGAGAATGGCGGCGTGGGGTGAAGTAAATGTTCAGCCGGGATTGAGCAGACACGATGGGCCTCATTCTGTTCCTATTTACTATGGACTTAGCTTCCTGTGGTCTGAAATCCGTGAGGGTTACGGACATTTTTTAAATCAGTTTTTGCTGAGCGTACCACGTTGATTAGTTGCAAATGCCGGTGATGTGAGGGAACTGATCGAAACTATGTAGAAAGAAAACGTGGATTGCAGCTGTCAAGTCCGAATGAATGCGCTCGGCCCGCGACGTCGAGCGCTTATTTATGTCAAGAGATGCTGTCTGACCTGATGAGTTTTCCCAGCATTTTGTGTGTGGTTTTGTTCTAAGTTTGAAATTCAAAGTATTATCAAAGTAATGCCAATGCTCATACAGTTACTGGCATGTTTTAAGCATTTCGTTCAGCAGTGCAGTCAGAGCAGTCTGTTGTGCTGTCAACCTGTCTGAGTTACTGTTGAAGACAACGAATGCGCGCTGTCGAATTGGTATGGAGGATTTCGGGGGAGCTTTTATGGCCGAGGGACACCAAGGTTGGTCTTGTTTTTCTTTTTTTTTTATTGGCGCTGCAGGAGAAGAGGAAGGAAGACGCCGGAAGAACAGTTCGTTGGATTAAATCGGGTGTGAGAGCCGTTTGTTCGAGATGGATTTCGAGCGACGTTCGTAATGTCTTGTGTGCTTTCACTATGACCGAGGGACCAGCAGGGAGTGCCAGGGAAGTTCAAGATTAGCTCCAATTTGTGCATATTTAACTGTTAATTAGAATGGACTTTGCTATTTAGTTCCTACTTACTAAGCACTTAGTTAAGATTCTTAAATATAATCCCTTTAATCGGATGCTGTCTGTGATTACATGGCACTCATTTGTAACAGGGTTACAAATTTCACAGCAGCAAAACCGACGGGGTTTGGTTTGGAATCGAGCCATCTCAATCTCACTTGTTTGGGGGGAACGGATAATACTTTATTCGGACTTAAGAAGCGAAGGAAACCCGGGGGTTGGGGGGTGGGGAAATCGTCAGTGTATATACTCAATAAATTCTAAATAAAATAATAACCATGACAGAATCGATGAAAGACGGCAACCACTGAGGCGTTCAGCCGGAAAGAGTAACAAGACCTCTCTCTTCTGAGCTCTCTCTTTAACAAGACGCTTTCGGATTGAAATGGCGCTTACTGGAAGTTTTTCCTGCCTTCATGACTGATATATTATCCATCTTAACCACATTCTCTTGACCTCTACCCGTAACTATTGAAACCTTCTGTAATCAAGGGATGTTCAACCTTTGCTATAACATAAGGACCTTACAACCTCTGCTTTAAACATAACGACATGCAGACTGATTTCAATCGATTTCAGCGGTTATATTCTGTGCAACAGTATAACCTAGCATTTAGATATATTTTCTGTGAACAATATCTTTAGAAAACGTAATATCCTGGCTGAATAGCCAGAGAGAGAGAGAGAGAGAGAGAGAGAGAGAGAGAGAGAGAGAGAGAGAGAGAGAGAGAGAGAGAGAGAGAGAGAGAGAGAGAGAGAGAGAGAGAGAGAGAGGAGAGAGAGAGAGAGAGAGAGAGAGAGAGAGAGAGAGAGAGAGAGAGAGAGGATTTTCACAGTGTTTAACTGCGCCTCGACATCTTTGAACCGATTGCCAATTACCAAGAAGAAGTTTCTGCATCGTGATAAACAGCGAAGTCAATGATGAGCCACTGGCTATGAAAGAGCAGGATGGTTTAAGTACTGGGGAGAGTGAAAGGGTTCCTGGCTAACTTCCCTGTCCTTTCAGGACTTAAAGTAGTAAGGGTGCAGCTCAGCGGGACGTTGCTGAATTTTTGGCCTGTTCTTTTTTTTTTCAACGGGGATTTCATTGGATTTGATTGAATGACTTTTTGCCATTATACATATGTACAATGAAACTCAGCTTGGCTTCCTCTCAGACAATGAAACAAAGCGTTAGATTAAAAACAACACAGTGATAGAAAAACAGTATTAAATATATTTAAGGAAAGTAAGTTCCAGCAGCAGCAGGATATCACAGTAATGCACATGCTGAATTCAGGTTTAGGAGCAGGTGTGACATCGCAAGCATCAGGTTCATGAACAGGAATGGCTAGCTTCACTCACCCCTACAGTGAAACAACCTGAACCAACACACTTATTGCTAAATTACTCCGATCTTGGAGTATTTAAGAGATGTTTAATGTTTTAGCTTTCTTGAGATTTACAAACATATTTTGACTGTATGGCTATTTTTTAATGTTGTTCTGTAATGACTGGGAGGATAGGCGTTGTAAATATTGCTTTTGGGACAATATTAACCCTGTTCATGTGCCATCATCTGTCACTATCCTCTTTTAATTCAGCATATGTTGGCGTATTCCAAGTATTGATTTCTGTATGTTTTCTGAGTTCACTGTGGCTTTTTCTTTTGAATAAGTTGCTGTTCTTTGTCTACCCTGAGTTGTTTTTATCCGGACGGTTATGATGTATTCTCCTGTCTGTAATCACTGATCGGTCGTCAGATAATTTGTAGGAATCTGATTATTGTATTTAAAGTAAGTTACTGTGTCCTTTCTGTTTCCCAGCATCTGGTGAAACCTCAAGTCCGGACACGACCAATCACGCTCATTTCTCATCTGCTCGGAACTTTCAGACTATCTTGTTGGTGCTTATTATTATGTCCTTCTGTAGATGTCCATAAACATTACTGCGTAAGTCATTTTCTGATTGGACTCCGGTGCTCAGTGGAGTTCCGTAGCAATCGGTGTTGGGACCGCTTCTTATCGCGTTTTGCGTCACTAAATCGGGTGAACGTTTTTGTTCTTTGCTTCATGGCAGGGTTTAGGGATCATGCGAAATTAGATGGAAGGACAGATAGAGTTGAGGATGTAAGGTTCTTGCAGAAGGAGTAAGACAGGCTGGACAGTCAAGAAATAACTGGCAGCAGGAATGTAATGCAGGGAAGTGCCTCGTCTTGTATGTTGGCGCAGGTAATATAGGCCTGGATTATTTCAAAAATGAGAAAAAAAAAACTGAATTGAAAAATCAGAGTTGCCGAGCCACAGGAGAATCTGCAGACAGATTCTGTGGTGAGGAAGACAAATGCGTGTTCCAATCTATTTTCAGAGGACTAGTATTTAAAAACAACTCCTTCGCCATGTAATAAACGTATACTCTCTGTAGAGGCCGGGACTATTTTAACAATGAGGAGAACATTGAAACAAGCAGAGATGCAGCGCCTTTTGGGAAGATTCCATACAGGACAATTTGCAGAATGTTGAGGAAGCCAAATGCAATGTTAGTGTAACACTCGGCTCTCTCAACCGACGTTCATCTTGGGGAAACTGCATTAGTCCATGCCACACTGTGTACTCATGTTTGCCCAGAAGCATTGCAGTGCACTCCGGTGCAAGCTCACAACGTAAAATACCAGAGACTACACAATGATTATACATAATAACTCTTATTTGGTGGTGTGGTTAGTAGAAACAAATAAACCAAAGGCTCACGCCTCCCACGTTCGCCGATAAATGACCACCGAATCTCCGACAACATCAGAACTGTCGAATTCCGGTATCCACCGTCCTGGGATCGCCGAACGCTCCCGCACTCGTCCTTCCTCTTCACTCGCCTCGCCGAAAAGACCGCGAACTCTCTCTCGGTTCCCACCATACAAGATAGCATAACATGTCCCTCATTAGTTAGTTCCCCGTTATCTGCAGATATAAACCAAACATCACAGCTACAGAAACCATTACCTCATCAGATAATATTACAGAGAAGCCATTTGATTACAACACTACAGGGAAGCCATTTTATTAGCCTTAACAGTTGACGTTACAGTCAATATTACTGAGAACCATAGATTAGTATCCATTTCCAAACGACGGGGATATAAAAGCAGCTTCTGAGCAACCTGTCGATCTGTATATTCTTCCTGTTTGTGGCCTCATAAGCCCGTCCCACAGGCAGCAAATGCTGGAGGTCCTGTCTTTTAATTTCACTCTGAACTCCCGGAACTGGTAGTGCAGTAAATCCTCACTCAACGTACCCATGTCATTGGTACCTCAATGGGCCACGATGTTGAGCTGTTAACTCTGCCAGGTAAGAATGCTGAGGACTCGATCCGAGCTTTCCCTGATGTTGTCGCCGACAGAACCACCTGTCCGCACCACTAACGAATATCCTATCACCACAGCGTGACTCTCACACTTCCGCGTCACCCCCCAACCCCATACACACAGACACCACTCAAAACCCACTGGTCTTCTCAGTCACAGAGGCAAAATAACTGCTTGAGAGACGACCACTGTGACTGAACACTGCTAGTGGATATTGCCGCGCCCCCCAAACTTCCAAATGTTGAGGCAGATGGCCACGGGGGAACTCTGCTCTGGCCCCTTCAGCCGTTTCTCATTCCAGACTGTTACGCAGTCTCTTGTGCCCTGAGCCCTGGGTGTAACTCCCTCGCTGTATGTCTTGTCCATCACCACTTCAGCCTCCCGAATGATCTGTAGCTCGTTCAGTTCCAGTTCCAGCTCCATCTCCATAACGCGAACTATCAGAAGTTGCAGCTAAACGTAGCTATGACAGCAGTCGTCGACAGGGTGACTGGAGTTCTATATGCCCTCTCAGATCCCGCAAGAGGAGCTTTCAACTATCCTGCCTGGCTTCTCTGATATCCCATATGTTCAGATATAAATAAGCGAAGGAAAAAAAAAACACTTCGCCAAGTGTGTTTCTTTTCTTTGTCTACCTTGACTGAAGCCTCCCTGAGCTGACGCCTCGGCAAGCAGAAACCTGAAGATCACCTGCTTGATGGCTACTGCATTTGCCCCTGCTTTCCTCTTGATGATCAATAACAAACGCCGCCTGGTCGCTGGCCAACGCTGTTTTCACTGTAAGAATCACCTATCGCTTTTTATACTCGTGCTGAGTGAAGTCCTCTCCTCCTAAATCACCCGACGTCCAGAGATCCCGCTCGTCAAAGCACATTTTTTCTGAAAATCATTATTTTGAAATTACCGAAAGCAACGCCATTTTCAAACTACCTATGCAATTATATTTTTATATCTGTTTATATCATCATTATTGTTTGTTTTATTTATGTTTTTATTTCCTTCGTGTAACATCATTTCTAGACTTGTTGTATTTCAGTGTCTAACTGCATGCCAATAATTTTCTCAAATGTGTGTCCATTTACAGAAACGGCACATATCCGTGGACAGCGGACTGCTGGGATTATTGGACACAGTTTCAATCTGCTTTTGTATCGCTTCTCTGTCGGTCTGCAAATAAAGGGTTAACTGCAGCTGTCATTCCTTAGAACCTATTTACAGAAGTGTCCGTGGAGATTGCCGACGTCACCGCGGAGGTGTGGCTGCTGGTTGCCTGGTCTATTAATATGGACGTTATCCCTCACGACGACAGTTTCAGTGAGAGCCGCCAGCTTGCGCTATCAGAGACAAGCGGCAGTAGACAGAGAGAAGACATAGAGTCTCGATCGGGAACAGGAGTCTGGACTATCCTGGCAATGGATCATAATCTGCAAAATACATCGCGCAATGCTGCGGCAATTGCGAAGAATGTTTTCTGGACGACTCAATATATCATTAATGTGCTGTTGTGGGACTATGGATTCGCTGAGGCGATTGTGTCATTCCAAGACGTTTACTACCCTGTACTCGCCATTGTAGCTCTTCCTGGTAAGTGTCTCGTCTCTTTCTCATGATGTTGTTGAAAAATATATGTCAGTTTGTCTTCCATCCCCATCCTCCAACGGCAAACCTATTGCAAGTCAGGTCTTTCCAACCGGTATCGCTTCAGCAAACATTGTCTGAGTGTATTTGATACGGTACCCCATGCAAGGTATATTGAGCAAGTAAGGAGGCATGCTGTCCAAAGGGACTTTGATTTGTGGCTCCAGAACTCGCTTCCCACTAAATGCAAAGAGTGGATGTAGACGTGTCATATTCTGCAAGGAGTTCGGTGACCAGTAGTGTGCTTCAGTGTTCATTGTATAACCTTACTCTTCCGGATTTTTATAAAAAGGCCTGGATGAAGAAGTGGAGGGATGGGTTAGTAAATTTGCTGCTGACACAAAGGCTGGAGCTATTGTGGATAGTGTGGAAGGCTGTCAGAGATTACAGCGAGTCATTGATAAGATGCAATACTGGGAGAGAAGTGGCAGATAGAGTTCATCGCAGATTAGTCCAAAGTGCCTCAATCTGGTAGATCAAAAATGATGGCGGAATATAGTATTAGTGGTAAGACTCTTGGCAGTGTGGAGGATCAGAGAGTTCTTGGGGTCTGATTCCATAGGGCGCTTAAAGCAGCTGCGCAGGTTGATTTTGTGATTGAGAAGGCATATGGCCGCCATTAATAGTTGAATTGAATTTAGGAGCCAAGAGGTAATGTTGCAGCGATTAGGACAATGACTTGACCCTACGTGGAGTACTCTGCTCAGTTCTGGTCACCTCACTACAAGAAGGATATGGAAACCATAGTGAAGGTGCAGAAGAGATTATCAAAGATGTTGACCGGATGGATTGTGGAACATGCCTTATAAAAACAGGTTGAGTGTACACGGCGTATTCTCCTCGAAGCGACGAAGGATGAGAGGTGACCTGATAGAGGTGGATCAGATGATGAGAGGTATTAGTCGTGTGGATAGTCAGAGGTTTTCTCCAAGTGCTGAAATGGTTGACATAAGAGGACACACGTTTAACGTGCTGGGATGCAGGTACAGAGGAGTAGTCATGGGGAATTATTTTATGCAGAGAGTCGTGAGTGTGTTGAATGTTCTGCTGGCAACAGAGGTACTTGGAGGGTAGGAAAATAGAGGTCTGTGGGTAAGCCTAGTCATTACTAAGGTTGGGACATGTTCGACACAACTTTGTGGGCGAAGAGCCTGCATTGTGCTGTTGGTTTTCTATGTTTCTAGATCAGCCAATATCATTGCCAGATCATGCCGGTCTGAACAGATGGACTATTCCTGCTCCTATTGCTAATGATCATGCCACTACTCAATCTGCCCCTTTCCAACCAATCTCAATCTCCAATCTCTCTCCCACTAGACAATCTCCAATCTATATCTCGCACACCATTTTGAGTTTCCAATCCGTCTGTCTCTCAAAAGACAAATTCTAACTGTCAGATGGAGTTTAACTCAGATAGGTGTGAGGCAGATGGAGTTTAACTCAGGTAAATGTGAGGTGGTCCGTATTGGTAGGTCAATTTTGACGGGAGAATATAGTATTAATGGTAAGACTCTTGGCAGTGTGGAGGATCAGAGGGATCTTGTGGTCCGAGTCCATAGGGCGCTCAAAGCAGCTGTGCAGGTTGACTCTGTGTTTAAGGAGGCGTACGGTGCATTGGCCTTCATCAATCGTGGGATTGAGTTTAGGAGCCGGGGGGTAATGTTGCAGCTATATGGGACCTTGGTCAGACCACACTTGGAAAACTGTGCTCACTTCTGGTCGACTCACTACAGGAAGGATGTGGAAACCATAGAAAGCGTGGAGAGGAGATTTACAAGGATGTTGCCTGGATTGGGGAACATGCCTTATGAAATCAGGTTGAGTGAACACGGCCTATTCTCCTCGAAGCAAAGAAGGATGAGAGGTGACCTGATAGAGGTGTATCAGATGATGAGAGTTATTGATCGTGTGGATGGTCAGAGTTTTTCTCCAAGTTCTGAAAAGGTTGCCATAAGAGGACACAGGCTTAACGCGCTGGGATGCAGATACAGTGGAGATGTCATGGGGAATTCGTTTATGCAGAGAGTCGTGAGTGTGTTGAATGTTTTGCTGGCAACAGTGGTGGAGGCGAATACGAGAGGGTCTTTTAAGAGACTTTTGGAGAGTTACTTGGAGGGTAGGAAAATATAGGGCTGTCGGTAAGCCTATCATTCCTAAGGTTGCGACATGTCCGACACAACTTTGTGCACCGAAGATCCTGCATTGTGCTGTTGGTTTTCTATGTTTCTCGCTCCGCCATGATCACATTCGTTGCCAAATCATGCCAATCCGAACAGATGGACTACTCCTGCTCCTATTGCTAATGTTCTTATGTTCTCGTGCTCTGCCGTGTTTACCGTTGAGCGGACTTGAATTTATATCACCGTAACACATGGCATCAGTTTATTATTCTCTTAACACCTCCCGGTCTCAACACCTTCTTCTGACGTCAAAGATCAGACTATATTCCAGGTATCCACTAATATCCCTGATTAGTCCACAAGGTACGGCAGCTGAATTCAGCCATTCGAACTCCGGGCCTTCTCCATCATAGCTGATTTATCATCCCCCTGAACCACATTCTGGCGACCACTCCCCGTATCCACTGACACCCCGACAAATCAAGAGCCTATCACTCTCCGCTGCAAACAAACTGCAACCATAGCTGTCTGTGGCGATACATTCCACACATTTAGCAGCCTTCGTGTAAAGAAATTGCTCCCCTTCTCTGTTCCAACGAGATTGTTTTACTTTTGTGAAAACTTCGATAGGTTTCACTGAGAATTCCCTTCATATTCTGAACATCAGCAGGTAAATTATACTCACTACCGAATTAGTAATAGCTGCCATATTCATCTCTGTTCTCGGAAGTGTTTTCGGTTAAACTAATAGTTTATAGGGAATGTTTTCATCAAAATATGTGTTAATGACCTTTATTTCTCTCCGCACAGTGAACGTGGTGACATTAGTCATCCTGTCGCGGGGAAAGTGCGGTCTCTCCAAAGGCGTCACAAGGTACCTGGTTGCCATGGTAGCAGCGGATCAGTTGGTCGTTCTCTTCGATCTGATTTTGAGCAAAATTCCGATGACTCTCATTCCAGAAGAGGTTCTCCTCTGGTCGCATCGTGTTCCTGTGTGTAATATCCACGCCGTCGTGCTCTACGCCGCCACGGACTGTTCTGTCTGGTTCACCGTCACTTTCACCTTTGATCGATTTGTCGCCATTTTTTTTCAGAAGCTGAAACAAAAATACTGCACCGGGAGAGCGGCGGCTCTGGTTCTGGGGACAGTGACTCTGCTGAGCTGCATAAAAAACATTTTTTGGTACTTTTTTCTCGATGGGACATATTCGATATTAGGAACTTCCGTGGTGTGTTATAGCAGTAAACGTTTATTTTCCCCACCTAAGCTCGCAACATTTCTGATGATTCATTTCGTCTTCACCCCAATATTACCCTTTATTCTGATTCTGCTGCTCATCAGTCAGGTCTTAGTGGCCAGCCGAGTCCGGAGGAGACTCCGTGGTATGCGCGATGGCGAGACGCCCGTCGACCCGGAGATGAGGAACCGCAGGCAATCGCTTCTGTTACTGCTGGTGATGTCGGGGAATTTCATCCTGCTATGGGCGCTGCTGACGGTGTCTTCCGTATGGGAGAGTCTCAGTGATTCCGTTCCCTTGATTCCCCCGAAATCTCTTCGGGAGCTGGGCTACATGCTGCAAACGCTGAGCTGCTGCACCAACACCGCCCTTTACGCCGTGGTCCAGGCGAGGTTCATGGTTCAGCTGCAGGAGACGGTGACATTTCCCTTCCGTCTAATGACAAATTTCACTCGGCGTTGTCAGGAGAGCATTAATCCTCAGTGACGCCCCAAAATATCCTATTCCGCCAGTGGCATGTGCAGTTCCATTGGCGCTGTGGACGTCCCTGAATATCTCCCGCCCTCCACCCCTTTATGCTCCAACAGGATTTGAGAGTATCCCCTTTCTGCCTCCACTCTGCCACTTCCAGTTTACTTTCTTCACGAGTTCCCTGAAATGTCCCCCTCAGTACCACCAAGTGGGTTGTTGTAACCTTATTTGCATGCGAAGCTTTGCCATCACCATCGCAATACGAGCGCTGTGCCCTGCTTGTGTTCCGTGCGAATCCCAGCCTGACTATGTCCGATGTCGCTGCATCTCTTTCCTCTGTCGACGACTATTGGTTCGAAGAGCCCCTGCCTTTGAGCCGTTCAGGAAGACTGGTTACCGTGGGCAGACAGCAAGTCTCCACTTGTGGATCGGAGTTCTTCAGAGTTCTGTATGCCACCTCGAGAATAATTTACTTACTTGCACTCGTAAAACGACTCATCCAATCGTCCGTCCCTAGCAACAATTCCCATCGGAAAGCCTCTGGAATTCAAATAAATTCTTGGCCACTTTGTGTTGCGGTGGTCCTATCTGTCGAATTGGATTGAGTACATTCGGTACGTGGGGAAGCTGACTGCTGAGGAAAGGGCACATGATGTCTATTTATTGATTGAATCCCTCGTAGCTTGGCCTTTCTCCTTCTCTGGTTGATTATCAGCCGTTCGACTCTTTTCCCGCCGCTGTCGTAAAGCGTGACCGCCTGGGTGTCCTCGTCGTACTCCTGATTCCTCCCACAGACCAAACACCATAGGTTAAATTGTCCCATTAGTAGGGCCAGTCGGATCGTGAAACATTGCGCCAGCCAAGGCTCGACTCTTGTCCTTACACTGGAAGTAAATCTTTTCAGAAGGACTCCTCCCGATAGGCTGAGACATGAGACTGAGATGCATTGGATAGCACGGCATCAAATAGAGTACAGAGGGCAGTGGTGGAGGTCAGCCATTCTGCATGTGACAATTGTTGGAAATGTTCTTGCATTTAATTTGGATGAAAATGGGAGTGACTCATAAATACTCTTGCAGCCGACACAAACGTGATGGAGTTGTCGATGTTGAGAGAGCCTGGTAAAAGTCCAGTTGGCGAGGCAACGACTCATTTTTCACCTCGGCGAATCAGCCCGGACAGGCGGACGGAAAGCAGGGCTCACTCAGCTAACTGTACGAGCTAACGGTTGAAGATGTTTGCGTGTTTGGCGAGGTAAGTGGGTGAGTAGACGTATTTTTCCTTATTTCATTCCTTTCGAATGGCTTAGCATGCCTGCAGGGTTAGTGCCCTGTTCAGGGTGTCAGATGTGGGAATTCTGGGAGACCTCCAGCCTCCCTGATGGCCACATCTGCGCCAGGTGCACCGAGATGCAGCTCCTCAGAGACCGCAGAGACCGTGTTAGGGATCTGGAGCTGCAGCGTGATGATCTACTGCTTATTAGGGAAAGTGAAGAGTTGATGGACAGGAGCTACAAGGAGGTAGTCATTGCAAGCTACAGGGGTCAGAACAATGTGTGACTGTCAGGAGAGGGAAGAGAGATGCCCGGATAGTGAAGAACACCCCTGTGGCTGACCCCTCAACAACAAGTATATCGTTTTGTTGTTGAAGGGGATGACCTTCAACAGAGACCCGGTCAGCCAGCCTGGAGCTGTTGTGCAGGGTGAAATGAAGGAGAAGAAGAATGCGTTAGTCAAAAGCGATTCATAGTCAGGGGAACAAGC
This sequence comes from Hemitrygon akajei, assembly GCF_048418815.1. Lineage (NCBI taxonomy): Eukaryota > Metazoa > Chordata > Chondrichthyes > Myliobatiformes > Dasyatidae > Hemitrygon > Hemitrygon akajei. Next base: position 8,409,036 of record NW_027331926.1, on the reverse strand, counting down.
AGGAGATTCTGTGAGCCTGATAGAGATGCCCGCATGGTGTGATGCCTTCTAGTTGCCAGGGTACAGGATGTTTCGGGTTGGGTCCAGAATATTTTGAAGGGTGAGGGCGAGCAGCCAGCTGTCTTGGTACATGTTGGTACCAATGATATAGAGAGAAAAATGGAGGACGTCCTAAAGAGAGATTTCCGGGAGTTAGAAAGGAAGCTGAGAAGCAGGACCTCCAGGGTAGTAATCTCAAGATTGCTACCTGGTCCACGTGCTAGCAAGGGCGAGCATAGTAGGATCAGGCAGATGAATGCGTGACTGAGAGTCTGGTGCCGGGGGCAGGGCTTCAGATTGTCAGATCTTTGGGATCTCTTCTGGGGAATGTATGACCTGCTCAAAAAGGACAGGTTCCACCTGAACCCGAAATGGACAAATATCATAGCGGGAAGGTTTAATTGAGCTGTTAGGGAGGGTTTAAACTAATTTGACTGGGGGATGGGAACCGGAATGATAGAGCGGAGGAGGTGGGGTGGGGGACAGAAATAAATCTTTGATAGTAAAAAGTAAAGATGTCAGGAAGGACAGGTAGGTTATGGGGCACATTTGCAGCCATTGGGATGAGTTGCAGTGCAATCAAAGCAAAAAGTACCAAATACTGGACATAAGGTGTTATATTCAAATGCACGCAGCGTAAGGAATAAGGTGTATGATATTCTCGTACAGCTACAGATTGAAGGTATGATTTTGTGGCCATCACTGAGACGTGGCTAATGGATGCATGACTCTGTGAACTGAACGTCCAAGGATAAACGGTGTATTGGAAGGACAGGCAGGTAGGCAAGGGGGGTGGCGTGGCTTTATTGGTAAGAAACAATATTAAATGATTAGAAAGAAGTGACATAGGATCGGAAGGTGCAGAATCTTTATGCGTTGAGCTAAGAAATCGCAGAGGTAAAAGGACCCTGATGGCAGTTATATACAGGCCTCCAAACAGCTGCAGTGATGTGGACGGCAAATTACAACAGGAAATAGAAAAGGGTTGACAGAAGGGCAGGGTTATGATAACTGTTTTGGATTTTAACATGTGAGTGCATGAGGGAATTAGATCTTAAGAGAGAGAGAATTTGTACAATGCCTACGAGGTGGCTTTTTAGAAAAGCTTGATATTGAGCCCACTAGGGGATCGGTTGTACTGCATTGGGTATTGTGTAATGAAGCAGAGGTAATTAGAGAGATGGAAGTGAAGGAACCCTTAGGAGGCAGTGATCATGACATGATTGAGTTCACTCTGAAATTTGAGAAAGTAAAGCTAAAATCTGATGTGTCTGTATTTCAGTGGAGTAAAGGAAATTACAGTGGCATGAGAGAGGAGCTGGCCAAAGTTGTGACGGCAGAGCAGCAGTGGCTGTAGTTTATGCGAGAAGTGAAGAAGGTACAAGACAGATACATCCCAAAAACGAAGATATTTCGAATGGAAAAAAGGATGCAACCGTGGTTAACAAGAGAGGCCAAATCCAAAGTAAAAGCAAAGGAGAGGGCATACAAGGAAGCAAAAGTTAGTTTGATGACAGAGGATCGGGAATTTTTTAAAAGCTTCCAAAAGGAAACTAAGAAAGTCATTAAGAGGAAAACGATCAATTATGAAAGGAAGCTAGCAATTAATATCAAAAAGAATACTAAAAGCTTTTTCAACTCTATAAAAAAGTAAAAGACAGGTGAGAGTAGATATAGGACCCATGGAAATTGATGATGGAGAAATTGTAATGGGAGATAAGGAGATGGCGGAGGAATTGAACGAGAATTTTGCAACAGTCTTCACTGAGGATGACACTAGCAGTATTCCGGACACAAGGCCGTCAGTGAAGAGAAGTGTACACAATCAGAATTCCGACAGCGGATGTACTCTGGAAGCTGAATAGTCTGAGTGTAGATAAATCTCCTGGGCCAGATAGAATGCACGCTCCTTTTCTGTGGGATGTGGAGATCGCGGAGGCTTTATCAATGATCTTTCAAAAGTCAATACAATCTGGAATGGTTCTGGAATGGAAGATTGCAAATGTCACTCCGCTATTTAAGAAGGGGGCAAGGAAGCAAAAAGGAAATTATAGACCTGCTAGCTTGACATCGGTGATTGGGAAGTTGTTGGATTCGATTTTCAAAGATGATGTTACGGAGTACCTGGAGGCATATGACAAGATAGGCCGAGCTAGGCATCGTTTCCTTAAAGGAAAATCCTGCCTGACAAACCTATTGCAATTTTTTTGAGGAAATTATAATTAGGCTAGACAAAGGAGATGCAGTGGATGTTGTGTCTTTGGATTTTCAGAAGGCCTTTGAAAAGGTGCCGCACATGAGACTGCTAAACAAGATAAGAGCCCATGGAATTACGGTAAAGTTACATACCTGGATAGAGTGTTGCCTGCTGGGCAGGAAATAGGGAGTGGTAATAAAGAAATCCCATTCTGGTTGGCTGCTGATTACCAGTGGCGTTCCACTGTGGTCCGTGTTGGGCCTCTTCTTTTTATGCTGAATATCAACGATTTGGATTATGGAATAGAAGGCTTTGTGGCTAAGTTTGTTGATGATAGAAAGATAGGTGGAGGGGTCGGTAATGCTGAGGAAACAGAGAGTTGCAGAGAGACTTGCATAGATTGGGACAATGGGCAAAAAAAGTGGCAACTGAATCACAATGTTAAAAGTGTATAGTCATGCACTTTAGCAGAATAAATAAACGGGCAAACTATTATTTAAGTAGGTGGAAAATTCAAAGCTCTGAGATGCAACTGCAATTGGGAGTCCTCGTATAGGTTACCATTATGGTTAACCTCCAGTTTGAGTCGGTGGTGAAGAAGGCGAATGCAATGCTGGCATTCATTTCCAGAGTAATAGAATGTAAGGGCAGGGATGTGATGCTGAGGCTCTATAAGGCACTGGTAAGACCTCACTTGGAGCACTCTGTGCCGTTTTGTGTTCCTTATTTTAGAAAGGATGTGCTGACGTTGGAGAAGTTTCAGAGAATATTCAATAGAATGATTAATTGAATGAGAGGGTTAACATATGAAGGACGTTTGATCGCTCTTGGTCTGTACTCCTTGGAGTTGAGAAGAATGAGGAGGAACCTCATAGAAATATTTCGAATGCTAAAAGGCATGCATAGACTGGATGTGGCAAAGTTGTTTCCCATGGTGCACGACTTGAAGATTGAAGGGCGCCCATTCAGAACAGAGATGCGAAGATTTATTTTTTTTAGCCAGAGGGTGGTGAATCTGTGGAATTTGTTGCCACGTGCGGCAATGAGGGCCAAGTCATTGAGTGTAATTAAGGCAGAGATTTATAGTTATCTGAGTAGCCAGGGCATCAAAGCTTATGGTGAGAAGGCGGGGGAGTGTGACTAAATAGGAGAATGGATCAGCTCACTATAAATTGTCGGAGCAGATTCGATGGGTCGAATGGCCGACTTCTGCTCCTTTATCTCATGGTCTTATGGCCTAATAATTTTCTCCAACAAACAGGAGAGAGTTTCACTGAGAGGCATCAGCAGGAATTAGCTGATTTGCATAAATCCGAGTCAGCTATATATCACAAACCCCGGAACAACTCACTGCCGAACTTTACCAATGAGCTGTTAGTTCTCCGTTGTGATTAAAATGCGATTCCTGGGTTCCAAAATTGAAATCTCTGCATTGCCGACTGCCACCTTCTGGCGGAATACGAATCTACTTTTTTTTTATTTGGGCAGACTGTGTCAAAGAGCAGAGGGGTCATAGTCGTGAACCCACCTGTCGACAGGATATTCCCGTATTTCTCCATCGTTTCGAAGCAAAAGAGACCGAACTGTCGCAATACGCTGGCAACGTTATTATTTCTCTGACCACATTTTCAGCCCATCTGCAATTTTACCAAGATCCTTCAACATTTACAACTCCATCACGTTTTGAATCGCGTGAATGCATACTTATGAGTCATCTCATTTTTTATCCAAGTTAAACGCCAGAACTTCTCCAACATTTGTCACATGCAGAATGGCTGCCTTCCAGCACCGCCCTCTGTCCTCTCTGTCCAGGACAATTTTGAATCCATGTTATCCAAAGCAGCTTGGTCTTAAGGATCAACCTAAATGGGTAGATCCGTCTCAAAAGTCTTGCATCCAGTCTTTTCCCCACGGTCGGGCCTTGGCTGTCGCAGTGCTTCACGGTCCCAACGACACTTCAGTTTACAATGACCAAATAAACTACCAGACAAAATGGGATATTTTGCGGCGGAATGGGAGAAGCGTCACCGAGGATTAATGCGGTTCTGACAACGACGAGTAAACTTTGCAATGAGACTGAAGGGAGATTTCACCATCTCCTTCAGCTGCACCCTGAACCTGGCCTGGATCACAGCGTAAAGGGACGTGTTGGTGCAGCAGCTCAGCAGTTGCAGCATGTAGCCCAGCTCCCGCAGGGAATCGGGGGGCTTCACGGGGATATAAAGAGACAAACTATCCCATACGGAATACACCGTCAGCAGTGCCCACAACAGGATGAAATTCCCCGACATCACCAGCAGTAACAGGAGGGATTGCCTGCGGTTCTTCATCTCCGGGTCGGAGGGCTTCTCGCCATCGCGAGAGCCACGGAGTCTCCTCCGGGCTTGGCTAGCCAAGAAGACGTGCCTGATCGTTAAACTGTTGAGGAGCAGAATCTGGACAAAGGGGAATATTGGTGTGAGGAGGAAATGAATCATTGAAAATGTTGTCCCCAGAGATGCGGAGACACGAAATGAGAGTAAACAGATCACTGATAAAAGTAACATCGAATATGACCCATCGAGCATAAAGTACCAGAATATGTTCTTTACGCAGCTCAGCAGAGTCACTGTCCCCAGAACCAGAGCCGCCGCTCTCCCGGTGCAGTATTTTCGTTTCAAATTCTGAAAACAAATGGCGACAAATCGATCAAAGGTGAAAGCGACGGTAAACCAGACAGAACAGTCCGTGGCGGCGTAGAACATGACGGCGTGTATATTACACACAGGAACACGACGCGACCAGTGGAAAACCTCTCCTGGAATGTAAGTGATCGGAATCTTGCTCAATATCAGATCGAATAAAACGACCAGCTGATCCGCTGCTACCATGGCGACCAGGTACCTTGTGACGCCTTTGGAGAGACCGCACTTTCCCCGCGACAGGATGACGATTGTCACCACGTTCACTGTGCGGAGAGAAATAAAGACCATTAACACACATTTTGATGGAAACATTCTCTGAAAACAATTACTTTAATTGACAGTCCTTCCGAGAGCAGAGAGGAATATGGAATTAATGTATCTGCTCAGGAGATTATCGGGAGCCATTACTAAATCGGTGGTGATTATAATGAACCAGCTGAAATTCAGAAGAATGAGGGCAATCTCACTAAAGCCTATCGAATATTGAAAGGTCTAGCTACCGTGGACGTGGAAGGGGTAGCGTCTGTATTGAGGTGTCTTCAACCTGAAGACGAGGTTTCTAAATAGAACGACATCCCGGTGGAACAGAGATGGGCAAAAATTTCTTTATACAGAGGCTGTTGAATGTGAGAAATTTATCGCCATATTTGTCTATGGGGGCCATTTCATTTGGTTCCTTTTGCAGCCGACAGTGATAGGCTCTTGATTCGTCGGGGCATCAATAGATACGGGGAGTGGGCGCTGGAATGTGGTGTAGCAATCAACTCTGATGGAATAGATAGATAGATAGATAGATAGATAGATAGATAGATAGATAGACAGATAGATAGATAGATAGATAGATAGATAGATAGATAGATAGATAGATAGATAGATAGATAGATAGATAGATAGATAGATAGATAGATAGATAGATAGATAGATAGATAGATAGATAGATAGATAGATGTTTTATTCATCCCCATGGCGGAGAAGGCTCGGTGCTCGAATGGCCGAATTCAGCTCCCGAGGATAATGGGCTAAGCCGTGATATCAATCGATGGCTGGATTGTATTCTGATCTTTGGCACCAGGAGAAAGAGTTGCAAAGTCTACGTTTTAAGAGAATAATGAACTGACTAAGATGCCAAGTATCACGGTGACATAAATTTAACTCCCCTCAACTGCAAATGTGAGGGAAAATGAGGACATAAGAATATTAGCAATTGGAGCAGGAATAGTCCATCTTTTCGGTCTGGCATGCTCCGGCACTGAAGCTGATCATGGCTGATCTGACCACAGACTCAGCGCCGTAAACATGCATTTTCTCATCATCCTTAAGTCTTCCACTATGCAAACATATATTCCAGTCCGTTTTAAGTATATCAATTGAGTTCGCCTCCACTGTTTGAGCAGAGAATTCCACAGATTCCCCACCCCCTGGGAGAAACAGTTCCCTGTCATCACCGTCCTAAATTTACTCCCCAGAATCTTCAGGCTGTGTCCCGTAGTTCTCGTCTCACCTACCAGTGGAAACAATTTCCCTTCTCTATATTATCTATCCCTTTCATAATTTTATATGTTTCTATATGATCTCTTCCCATCCTTCTGCAATCAACCGGTGAATCTCCTACAAAGCCAGTTTATCCTTCCTCAAGTTAAGAGACCGGAAATTCACAGTTCTCCTGACCCCGCCTCACCAGTACTTCGGGCAATTGCAGCAAAACATCCCCGCTCGAAAATTCAATCCCTCTGGCAATAAAGGCGAACATCGCATTTGCCGTCTTGATAGCCTGCTGCACCTGCAAACCAACCTTTTTGTGATTGAAGCCAAGTCCCTCCGTGCAGCAGCATCCTGTAATTGTTTTTCACTTGTTCTTCCACTTGTCCTTCCCAATTGATGACCTCACAATTTCCACCTTTTTAATCAAATTACGAGACGCTTGTGCTTTCGCTTAAGCTATTAATATCACTCTGCAGGCTGTCAGTTTCCTCGGCACCCTTTGTGCGGCGACAGATTATGACAGTGATGATGCCGACGTGACCTCATTCTCTATAACAGATGAGGATATATATCTATTTATTTAATTAATTCAGTGATGCAGCCCACTCCACCAAACTTGTACAAAGTCGATCAATCCTGCCCTGACCAAACTGGACCCATCACTATGGCGGCCATAAAGCCCAGAATTTCTGGTCAACTCAGTACAGGAAGGACGTGTAAGCTTAACATGAAGTGCGGATGAAATTTAGAAGAAAGCTGACTGCATGGTAGGGCATTCCCTGTGAGGAGAGTTTGCCTGTTCTCAGACTTGCTTCTTTTGGAGTGAAGGCGTATGAAAGGTTACTTGGTGGAAGTGTTTGAGAGGAGAGAATGGATAGATAACGTTTGCCTGACCGAAAACTAACCGGAATCCCTACAGCCCGAGCGCTGGGAAGGTATATTACATTGAAACATGACGGCCAATACCCCATTCTTGTTAGCCTGCTACTGCTGCAAAATAACCTTTGGTGATTGAAGAACAAACACTCTAATTACCCTCCACACGGCAGCATACTGCAATCGTTTACCACTTAAATAATATTTTGTTCTCCCATTTGTCCTTCCCAAGTGGATGACCTCGCCTTTAGCAACATTGTTCACCACCTGACAGACCCTAATACCAATCGATAACCGTCTGCAGACTCTCAGATTCCTCTGCACTATGTGCGTCGGCGGAAAATGATGGCAGTAATGATGCCCACGTGGCCACATTCTATCTTTCAATCAATCTATCTATCTATCTATCTATCTATCTATCTATCTATCTATCTATCTATCTATCTATTTATTCCAGCGAAGCTGTCCGCTCCAACAAACTTCGAGAAAGCCTGATTAATCCTACCAGGTCCCAACTGGACTTTGGAACATAACGACCAGAAATTGTGTTCACCTCAGCGCCAGAAGCATGTGCATGCTTCACAGAGTGTGTAGATGAAATTTACCGGAACACTGCCTGGATTGGAGACCACTCCCTATAGGGAGAGGTTGTGTGAGCTCGAACTTGCTTCTCTTGGAGTGAAGGTGCATGAGAGATGTCCCTTGGTGGCAGTGTTTGAGAGGCTAAGAGGCATAGACAACGTTTGCTTGACGGAAGAGTAACCGGGACGCCGACACCGCCAGCGCTGGATAGAGAACGCCCGTTATTCACTCAGCCAGTGTTGCTGAAGCGGTACCGGTTTCTGAGACCTGCCATGAATTTAGCCCGTTGTTAGCGGACAGGTATGAAAGAAAAGCTGACTCATATTTTTAAACGTTAATCACGAGGAAGAGAAGAGACACTTACCAGGGACAGCGACAATGGCGAGCAGAGGATAATAAACCTTTTTGACGGTCTTAAGCGCCAGTACGAATCGGAAGTCCAGCGACATTCCTCTATAATTTTTAAACAGATCTGGATAAGCCCAGAAAATATTAGTTACAGATGCCGCACTGATCCTCGATGCATTTTGCAGACCCATTGCTGGAATACACCAGATTCCTTTTCCCGTTCGAGCCTCTGTCCTCTCTCTATCTGGACTCGCTGGACTCTGATAGTGTAGACTGGTGGCTCTCAGTGAAACTGTCGTTACGAGGGAGGCATATTAATAGAACAGGTAACCAGCAGCCACACCTGCGCGGTGACGTCAAGATTCCCGACGGACAATCCCTAAATTAAGTTCTACAGAATGAAAGGTGAATTTAACCTTTTATTTGCAGACCGTCAGCGGTGCAATAGAACCGCAAACTTTTCTATCCCATCCCTCCACTTCCCCATCCAGGTCATTTATAAAAGTCACGAAGAGTAAGGGTCACAGAACGGTTCCCTGTGACACTCCACTGGTGACCGATTTCCAAGTAGATTATGACCCGTCTACAGCCACTCTTTGCCTTCTGTGAGCAAACCAGTTCGGGATCCACAAAACAATGACCCTTTGGATCCTATGCCTGCTTATATCCTCAATAAGCCTTTCATGGGGTACCTTATCAAATGGTTTCCTGAAATGCATATACACTATATCTACTACTCTTCCTTCATCACAGTATTTAGTCACATCCTCAAAAAATTCAATCAGGCTCATAAGGCAAGATCTGCAGTTGACAAAGCCATGCTGACTACTCCTAATCACATTATATCTCTCCATATTTTGATTAATACTGCCTCTCGGGATCCTGTCCATCAACGTGCGAGCTACTGAAGTAAGACACACTGGTCTATAATTTCCTGGGCTATCTCTACTCCCGTTCTTGAATAGAGGAACTACAACCGCAACCCTCCAATCCTTCGGAGCCTCTCCTGTCCCCATTGATGATCCAAAGATCATCGCCAGCGGCTCAACAATCTCCCCCTTCGCCTCCCGCAGGAGCCTGGGGTATAGTCCGTCCGGTCCCGGAGACTTACCCAACTTGATGATTTCCAAAAGCTTCAGCACAACCTCTTTCTTAATAACCACATGCTCAAGCTTTTCAGTCTGCTGCAAGTCATCACTACAATCACCAGGATCCTTTTCCATAGGGAATACTGAAGTAAAGTATTCATTAAATACTTCTGTTTTTTACCCCCCCTTCGGTTCCATACACACCTTCCACTTGATAGGTTCTATTCTTTCACGTCCTAACCTCTTGCTCTTCACAAACTTGTAGAATACCTTGGGGTTTGTATTTAACCCTGCCCTCCAAGGCCTTCTCATAGCCCCTCCTTTCTCTAATAATTTCCTTCTTATTGTCCTCCCTGTTAGCGTTATAATCTTCCAGATCTCTAACATTACCTAGCTCTCTTAACATGTTGTAAACTTTTCTATTCCTCTTGACTATATTCGTTACAGCCTTTGTTCGCCACGGTTCCTTTACCGTACTCTCATTGGAAAATACCTTTGCAGAACTCCACAGAAATATTGCCTGAGTATTTGCCACATTTCTTCCGTGCTATTCCCTGAGACATCTGTTCCCAATTTAAGCTTCCAATTTCTTGACTGATAGCCTTATAATTCCCTTTCATAAGTACTGATCCACGCTCCAAGCTCATCCGCTTTGTTCACAATACTCCTTGCTTTAAACTAGGCACATCTCAAACCGTCAGTCAGAACGCATCCATTCTCTATCACCTGCCTATCTCCCCGATGCACTGTCTACAAACTTTCTATATTTATGAACCACCCGGACCTTCCCCAGTCTCTTCAGTTCGGTTCCTAACCCACAACTATTCCACTTGAAACACTCGGCAATAGCCTTAGCAAACCTCTTCGCCAGGATATTGGTCCCCCTGGGATTCAAGTGCTACCCGTCCATTTTGTACAGGACAGATCTTCCGCAAAAGAGATCCAGTGATCCAGAAATCTGAATCCCTGTCCTCTGCACAATGCTCAGCGTCGCATTTATCCAGCTCATTCAATTCCTTTACACACTGTCTCGTGGCTCAGGCAGTAATCTCGGGATCCCTACTTTTGCTATCCTGCTTCTCACCTTCCTCCCCTACTCCCTGTAGTCATTTTCTTTCAGGACCTCTACCATTTTCTTACCTATGTCATTGGTTCCAATATGTTCCACGACCTCTGGCTGTCCTCCCTCCCAATGCAGCATATCTCGGATGCACTGAAAGATCCCGGACACAGGCACCAGGGAGGCCAACTACCATCACAGTTTATTGTCTGCGTCCGCAGAATAGCATGTTTAACCCCCTAACTATAGACACCCCTATCACTAATGCCTTCCTGACAGCATAACAATAAACATACGAACCAGGGCATTATCGTACTCTGATAATCATTGTGCTCTGAATTTTGAACTTAGAACGGAATCACACACAGAATGCTCGCTGAGCTCAGCAGTTCAGACAACATCTCTGGAAATGAATGAAGTTTTGGGCCGGGACCATTAATTAGAACTTGACAGCAGCAATGTATGTCACTTTTTTTCTCTCTATATAGTTTCATTCAGATCCCATTTCATCACAGGCATTTGCATCCAATTAACGTGGGTCGGTGCCAAAGCAAAATCGGAAAAGAAATGTCCGTAACTCTCACGGATTTTAGACCACAAGGCCTTAAGACCATCATATATTGGAGGGGAATTAGGTCATTTGCTCCATCGAGTCTGTTCAATCATAGCTGATAATTTATTTCCTTTCCTTATCGCCATTCCCCGGCCTTCTCCCGGTACAATTTGATGCAGTGTCCAATCATCAACCCAGAAATCTCTTCCTTAAAACTCCTACTGACAGCTGAATGTGGTAATATATGCCACAATTTCTCCATTCCCGGCGAACAAATGTCCCCCACATCACTGTTTGAAACGGACGCTTCTCTTTTCTAATTCGTCCTACACACACCAACCATGGAGAACATCATTTCCACATCCTCTCTCCGAGGCTTTTCAACATTCTAAAGGTTGAATTGAGATCCCACTTTGTTCCTCCGGAGCCCTACGAGTACAGACCCAGCAGCATCAAATGTTTCTTGTATGACAACAATTTCATTCCTGGAACCATCCTAGATAAGTACGTCTGGTCCCTCTCCAATGCCAGCACGTATTCTGTTGGAAGATGATCCGAAAACTGCTCACAATACACACGCTGAGGTTTCAGTAGTGCCTTGTAAAATCTTAGCAAAGCTCGCTATTTCTGTTTCCTTGCCCTCTTGAAAGGAATGCTAACATTATATTTTTCTCTCTTACCTCTGACTCTATCGGCATGTTAACCTTTTAGGTGCTCGGCAAAAGGGCTCCAATTTCCCTTTGCACCTCAGTTTTCTGGAATTTTTCCACGATTAGCAAATAGTCTGCACATTTAAACTCTTACGAAAGCGCATGACCATGCATTTTCTAACATTGCATTTCACTTGTCGCTTTCATGCCGATTCTCTAAATTTTCTACAAACGGCCTATTTCCTCAACTGTACCTGCCCCTACACCAATTTCCGTACAATCTGCAAACCTGGCAACAAAGCCATCTATTCCGTCATTTTTTACCGTTGATATATATACAACATCTTCCCAACCACTTAGTTCAGGCTATCTGGTCCATAATTCATTTTCTGCTACCTTCCTCCGTTCCTAAAGACTGAGGTGGTATTCACAGTGTTTAAGTCCTCTGGCACCGTGCCAAATTCCAGTGATTTTAATGCCTCTGCCATCTCTTACACTTACTCTTTTGGAACACGAAGGTACCATTGATCTGACCCGGGTGACCTATGCACCCTTAAGTCTTTCAAGTGCTTGAGCATCTTCTCTCTTGTAACAGTATACTCATTTAGCTCATCTGCCATCTCCTGAAAATCCTGACAGCATCTTCTTCAATTTATTTTAGCCATCACCTTACTCATACCACTGTAATTACCTTCACTTCACTGAAATACTACTGCATCAGACTTTCATTTCCCCTTATCATATTTCAAATTGAAAGAAATTATATTATAATCACTGCCTCCTACCGTTTACCTCAAGCTGTCTAATCATTTCTGATTCATTTCACCGCAGCCAATGCAGTACAGCTGATCCGCAAGTCGGCTTCAGGATAGTCTGCACAAAGAAGCCAAACCAATCCAACTGCATGTAGACAAATCCCGTGGCTATCATAACATCGACTTTAATGCACACATTTCTTTCCCGTTGAAATCTGTGCTCTGTATTCCAGTTGCTGTTGGGAGGCCTGTCTTTGTGTCCCATGAGGATCCATTTACTCTGTCAGTTTCTTTACAGAACTCACAATGTTTCCACAGCTTACGATCCTATCTCACATCTTTCCAGTAAGCTGATCCCATTCTTTACCTGCATAGCCACGCTACCCACTCTGCAATCCTTCTTATCCTTCCGATGCAACGTGTAGCCTTGGACAATGTTCGGAAATGCGACCAGCATTCAGCCACGATTCAGTGATAGCCACTACACCCTACAATCGGACAGTCTGTAACGGTGCAACAAGATAATCATTTTTTATGTCGTAATCTGGAGCTGTCGGTCAGTGTCATTCGGCTCTTTACGGGAGAGCGAGGTGTTACCGCTCAGTTCCAGGTGCCAGGTAAATATGTGATCGACATGAGAGGGAAAAGCAATAAACAGGCAGTACAGAACACTCTACAGTTATTCCCACCATTAAAAGTTTTATCGTCTTGGATATTGTTGGCGGGACAACCGCCCATGGGAATGCCGCAGCGGCCTGGTCTCCGGAACTGAGTCCAACGCAGTGGCTCGGAATGGAAGAGAGAGAGGAGGTGATTCAGGGGATTGAACAGTTGCAGGACCCGACAGGTGGTTCAGTGGATGCACCTAGATGGTGGAGAAAGAGGCCAGAATATGGCGCAGCGGGATACTGACGCAATGCATAGTGGGTTCGCTAAAATGACTCAACACCTTTGTCACAGTACCATCGTACCGTATAATAATATCCAACGCCTCCTGAATTTTTCCTTCAGTGTATCCGTTTCTGTATCGAATACCGTTGTTAAATAATCATCAAGGATATTCCGAACAACTTATCTCCAGATACCCTGCTTTCTTCCCTAAAAGGCACGCCATTCTCTCGCTCCCTATTAGCTCCTCATATACCTTCTCAATATCCGTTGTTTCAGCATTCCCTCTTTGTTTGTTAACCTCCGCATGTCTGTATCGATATAGCATGACGAAACATTAAACATCATTTGTTTCTCCTGTCCGTATCTACAATGCTTCAAAACATTTAACTTCTCGAACATTGCATTGTTTTTCTTCTAACTTAGCTTCATCTTCATAAACAAAAAACATGCTGTTACTAGATCGATATTATAATGTATCCAAATGTCATGTGTGGACTTAGACCCGACGGTGTTTCTTAATGAACGTTCCCCAGTTCCTGCCCAATGCATTTATATCCGGCATTCGGCCAACTGAGCGCTGTCCCGTGAAGACCATTTTAATCACACCCTATAGCAACCTTGAAACTTCTGCGATTATGGGCACTGTCCCCTAAAATGGTCCCCATTGAATTATTGATAATGTGGTTTATATAATTCCATATATTGTTGTTCTTAGCCAGACCTAGGGGCACAGCAATTGAAAGCTAATTTTCTTTATTTACGACTATAAAGCAGCAATGAGGGCTAAGAAATGACCCATGTGCTTAGCGGGTTATTTGTATAAGTGTTTGCTGTGGAAGGCATTATCAGTGTGCTGGAGTTCCGAGAGTGTCAGGGACGGGAGGTGAGTGTCATTGTTGTGCCAAATGAAAGAGTGCTGGGCAAACACAAAGGTCTTAAGGTGGATAAATCTCCTAGGGAATTGTAGGCCATTTAGCTTAATCTAACTGGGAAAGAGTTGGAGTCCATTATTAAGGATGAGATACAAGGTTCTTTGAAACTAATGAGAAAATAATCCAAAGTTAGAAGGGTTTCTCTGAATGGAAATCTAGGCTGACAAATCTGTTAGAGTTCTTCGAGGAAGTGACAAACAGGGGGAATAAAGGTGAGGCCGTGGATGTCATTTACCTGGATTTTCAGAAGGTGCTTGATAAGGTGCCACACATCAGGCTGCTTAACAAGGTAAAATCCTATGTAGTTACAGGAAAGATACTGGCGTTGACAGAGGAATGGATGTCAGGCAGGACGCAACGAGTGGGAATAAAGGGGGCCATTTGTGGTTGGCTACCGGTGACTAGAGGTGTGGTTCAGGGTCAGAATCGGTACATGTACTTTTAACCTTGTTTGTCCATGATTTGGATAATGGAATTCATGCCTTTCTGGTAAACTTTGCAGAGGATATGAAGATAGGTGGGAGTGGGCTAGGTAGTGCTGAGGAATCAATGAGTTTGCAGCAAGACTTAGACAAATTGGAAGAATGGGGAGGGCGGTAGCAGATGGAATACAGTTTTGGAAAATGTACGAGAATGCATTTTGGTAAAATGAAAAAATAGGACAGATTATTACCTAAATGAGTAGAAAATTCAAATACCAGAGGTGCAGGAGGACTCAGGAGTACTCGCTTCAGATTTCCAGAAGAATAGTTTGGTGATTACATCTGTGGTACAGAAGGCAAACGCAATGTTTAAATTTATTTCAAGGGGAATGGGATATAAAAGCAAGGAACTAATGCTGACGGTTTATAACACAATAGTCAGGTCACACTTGAGAGTATTGCAAACAGTTTGGTGTCCCATATTTCAGAAAGGATTTTTGTTGTTATTGAAAAGAGTTCAGAGGAGGGTCATGATGACAATTCTCGGAAAAGGGTTAACATAACAGAAGTATTTGACAGCTCTGGGCCTGTACTCGCTGGACTTTAGAATCATGGGGGTGCATCGCATTGAAACCCACAGAATGTTGAAAGGACTAGATTGGGTCGATGTGGAGTGACTATTTACTCTGGTGGAGGTATCATTCACTGGAGGACACAATCTCACAAATGAGGCGTGACACTTCAGAACAGGCTGCTGAGGAGTCCGTGACCGTGCAGATATTGAAGGTGAAAATCGATCGCAGCCTGATCGATCAGGGCATCATATAATACGGCGTGAGGTTAGAGCGATATGCTTGAGTGAGTTCTGGATCTGCCGTGATAGGCTGTCTTAGAAGACTCGATAGCCCAATGGGCTATTTCTGCTCCTTCATCTAATGATTTTATGGAATATCTAAATATTCCATTCGCATATCCTTTATTCACTGTTGTTTTGCTTTTCCCTTTGTCATTAATCCCAGGGCTGACCACTCTGCCTGACTCATTTACCTTTAGAACATCCTGAAACCCTTCGATTTCCTTCGAGCACGTGATCTTCCCATTGTACTGCATTCTCTCCTCGTGTTACATCAATCCCCACTCCATCAACAGGTTTAACGTTGAATTCCAAGCTCTTCAGCTCTCTCTCAATCGGGTCAATGAATACGTGGTACGTCAAAGTCAAAGTAAGTTTATTATCAAACCGTGTTATTTCACCAAATACTACCTTGAGGTTACTTTTCTTGCTGGCATCCAGAGTACAACAGAGAAGTGCAACTGAAACATTGAAGTGCCATGCCAAAACTGATAAAATAACCAATGTGCAATCGCAGACAAATTGAGCAAACAGGACATAAATAAATTACTGAACAAAGAATGGATGGATGGATAGATAGGGATACAGTTTGATGGCCAAATAAAAAAAAAATAACACTGAGAACTTGAGTTGTAAAGTCTTTGAAATAGAGTCCATACCTTGTGGAATAATTTCTGATTTCAGGTTAGTGAGGTTATCCAGGCTGGTTTATGAGGCCGATAGTTGCAGGGTAACAACTGTTCGTGAACTGGTTGTGTGGGAACTGCGACCCCATTTCCCCCTTCCCGATAGCAGCAACCCGTTTACTCCCTCGTGATGGCAGCATCGAGGAGAGTTTATGTCCCGGTTGGTGGAGGTCCTTGATGATCGGCGTTGCTCTCTTCACTTAACGTTCTTTGATGATGTGCTCAATGGTGAGGAGGACTGTCCGTTTTGATGGACTGTGCCCGAGGTTTTTCCTGTTCCTGTGCATTGGTCCATAACAAGGTTTGACAGAACCAGTCGGTACTCTCAAAAGCCCATGAATAAAGGTGTGACAAACTTTTGCCTGCCATCCCGAATCTGCGCAAAGTTCGAAGGATGTGGATGTGCTCTCCTGCCTTCTTTGTAATGGCACTTCCGCGCTTGCCCCAGAACGGATCTTCTGAAACGATGACGGAATTTAAATATACCGACCACTGGCACCTCTGATGTATCTCGGGATTCCTCTTCCTTTTGTCAATAATCACTTCTTCGACTTTGCTGACTTTGAGCGAGAGGTTATTGTTGTGTGCCTATTCAGTCAGATTGTCCCACTCTCTCCAGTTTGCCGATTCGTCCCCACTTTTGATTTGGCTCACAGCAGTTTCAATTACTCACCCAGCTCTATTTGTGTCGTCGCTGTGAGGAACCGGGCAGGTAAATCTCGGATATTCTATCTGATGCTTTTCCCCATTTCATGGCCATTCCAGCAGATTCTCGTAGGTTGTGGCAATGCTCAGAGCAATACAATTTGTCCATCCACCATTCCCGCTCCATTCGGCACCCACCCCTTGCAAAAACAGTTCAAATAGAATTGTAGTAGGCCCAGTGGAGGGCACGATAGTAACTGCGGGAATTAAAGGTATAACGAATGAAGATCTGGGCCAGTACTCGCTGGAGATTAGAAGAACGAGGGAAGTTGGAGGAACCTCATTGAACGACCAAGATAGAGTGGATGTGGAGGAGTCTGGGAACAGGGGGCACAACCTCAGAACAGACTGGTCCACTCAGAAAAGAGATGAGATGGAATTTCAACAGCGACCGAGCTGCGAAGCTGAGGAATTGACTGTCCCGGACATTCAATGTGGAGTTTCATAAGGGAATTCTGATGTCAGACGGATGGAATTGAAAAGACCCTTGTTGCAAACTCCGGTCAGTCGCGATGTTCGTGAATGGTCGAATCCTGCTGTTTTGTGTCAGCCTCCTCTGCTCTCCGTTCCTCTATGTATCCATAGGATATCGGAGTAGAATAGGGCAGTTTCACCCATCGAGTCTGCTCCACCATTTAAACATGACTGGTCCCATTTCCCACTAATCCTTCTGGTCCTGCTCTCTCCCCGTATCTCTTCATGCCCTGACCAAGCAGGAACCTATCAAAGTCTGCCTTGAATATACATAAATTCCTCGACAGCTGCCTGGCGATTTGATGAATTAACTCAAGGAAAAAGGGGGAAGTATGTAAAACCTCGCAAGTTCGGGACGAACGAGACAGAAGAGGAGTGAAAAGAAGCCAGAAAAGAACTAAAGGAGGAGAAACACGAGGGAATTGCAGATGTTTGAAAAACACAGGAAATGCTGGAGGAACACAGAAGGACAGGCTGTATCTATGGAAATGAATAAACAGCAGAAGTTTTCGCTGGAGACACATCTGCAGGAAACTAGGAAACCCGGGAGGATCGATGAAAAGTAATTGGCAATCAGAACTTCCTCATAGGGACATGTCTGGCTCAGAATCTCCTCAAGGTCACTCGTCCTACTGCCTCTACCACCATCCCAGGAAGTGAACCCCATGCACCCACTACTCTCTGTGTAGAGGTCTTGCTCTGTAGATTTAATGTGAAATTACTGCCCGATGATCCTCCGTCACTTTGTGTATGTCTCAAAGCAAATGCGCTTTTTTGGGTGGGGGGTCGTCTGAAAGTCAACTATTCTGCCTACATCCGAGTCAGTGAGGTATATTACAAACCCCGGAACAACTCACTGTCGAACTTGAACGAAAGATGCGCGTCGGCCTTCCGGGGAGTTTACGTACAAATCAGTATCTCAGGGGGAATACTCCAATGCAAGTTGCTATTCCTGACGAAGCAGTGGGAAAAAGCTCTGATGTAACCAGACCAATTGAGGTATTTATCCTGGACCCATTCTTCTCACAGCATCTCACATTGTTGCCGAATCTCAATAAATAAACAGACATACTGTGTTTTTCCTCAGCAATCCCCTTCCCACCTACCTAAAGTACTCAATCCAATTCGATAGATTGTACCTCTGCTGCACAAAGTGTCCAAGAATTTATTTTATTCACCAGAAGGCATTGCGATGGCATTTGCTGCTTGAACCGGACGAACGGCGATTCGGCGAGTGGTTTTACGAGTGCGAGTTACTGAATTATATTCAGGGTGAGAGACAGATTGTAAAGAACCCGCGATCAAGAGGAGATTTGCAGTCTGTCCATGGTAACCAGTCTTCCGGAACTGTTCAATACCTGGGGTGCTTTGAACTAAAAGCTCTCGCCAGAGGAAACTGATTGAGCTGCACCGGGCGTACCTGAACAGGCATTCGGGCCGCACGGAATACCGGCAGGGCACTACGTTGGTGTCCCGCTGTTGATGGCAAGGCTTCTCATGAAAATATAGGTAGAATCACCAACTTGGTGGAACGGAAGCAGACATTACAGTGAGCTCGTGAAGAAAGTAAACTGGAAAGAGCAAAGTGGAGGCAGATTGGGAACACGTCCCCGATTATCTCGGGCATAGAGGAGTACGGTAGCTTATCGTGGTTGCTCACAGCCTCAGTGGAAATTCACATGCCACTGACGAATTGGGAATTCTGCCGCGGAATGGGAGAAGCGTCAGCGATGATAAATGCGGTCCTGACAACGCCGAGTGAACTTTGTCATGAGACTTAAGGGCGATTTGAGCGTCTCCTTCAGCTGCACCCTGAACCTGGCCTGGACCACGGCGTAAAGGGCCGTGTTGGTGCAGCAGCTCAGCAGTTGCAGCATGTAGCCCAGCTCCCGCAGAGTATCCGGGGGGTCCCATGAAAAGTACAAAATGAAGCTATCCCATACGGAATACGCCGTCAGCAGCGCCCACAGCAGGATGAAATTCCCCGACATCACCAGCAGTAACAGGAGGGATTGCCTGCGGTTCTTCATCTCCGGGTCGACGGGCGCCTCGCCATCGCGAGAAACACGGAGTCTCTTCCGGGCTCGGCTGGACACTAAGACGTGCCTGATGGTTAAACTGTTGAGCATCAGAACCAGGATAAAGGGTAAGATTGGGGTGAAGAGGTGATGAATCACCAGAAAAGTTGTCAGCTGACTCATACTTTTCAACGTTAATCACGAGGAATAGACGAGACACTTACCAGGGACAGCTACAATGGTGAGTACAGGATAGTAAACCATTTTGACGGTCTGAAGCGCCTGATAGATTCGAAAGTCCAAAGGAACGGCATTTTGTAGGTCCATTGCTGGAATAATCCAGATTTCTGCTCCCGATCCAGCCTCTGTCCTCTCTCTCTCTCTCTGAAGCCCTCTGATGTCTGATAGCGTAGATTGACGGCTCTGACGGAGACTGTCGTTGAGAGGGAGACATATTAACAGAACAATTCACCAGCAGCCACACCTCCGCGGTGACGTCGAAAATCCCCACGGACACTTACTTAATTAAGTACTGCGGAATTACTCGTGTAGTTAACTGTTTATTTGCAGACCCTCAGAGAAGCAATACAAATGTAGTTTGGAAAATTTATCTAATAATCCCGGCAGTCGGCTGTCCACCGATGCGTGTCGTGTCTGTAAGTGGACACAAAATTACGAAACTTACTTATTTACCCACAGTCAGACACTGGCATTCAATTAGTCTGGAAAGGCAGGTACAGGCAGCAAATAATGAACAAAAGAAAACAATAATAATGATATTAGCAGATTAAAATAATTATTGCATCGATATTAAATTATAGTTCCATTTTTTTTGTGAGTGGTCCGCCACGTCCTTCTCACAGCGCACTATTTTTCCTCTTTTATTGTTTTTTGGCGAGACCAGGTTGTGAGCTCGACCCTCAACCCAGCAGGTGTAGAAATCCTGCCCGGGAACGGATTGACTGGATTCGAACACGGGACACTTCGTTCCCGTGTTCGGCGCTGATGTCACTGCGCCACCAGCCGGCCTGTATTTGCATAGGTAGACTGAAAATAAAATCGTGCTCGATAATTTTGTAATAATAATTTTGAGAAAAAGAGCGCTGACCAGCGGCCAATAGGGACGTCGGGTGATTTGGGATGCGAAGACTTCAATCAGCCGGTGTATTGAAGGCGACACCGGATCCTTACAGTGAACAAAGATCTTTGGCCATCGACCAGGCGACGTTTGCGGTTGATTCGCAAGAGGAAGGCAGGGGCAAACGCAATAGCCCACGTCTGAATGGACCGTCAAACATGTGGTCTTCATGCTTTTGCTCGCCGACGCCTCAGCTCATGGAGCCTTCAGTCAAAGGAGGCAAGGAAAAGGAAAACACTTGGTTAAGATTGTTTTCAATCTCTTCCTTATATCTGTTCAGATAGGATAGCAGAGATACCAGGAAGGATAGTTGAATGCTCCTATTGCGAGATCTGGGAAGGCATAAAGAACTCCAGTAACCCTGACGACGTCATCTGCGAGATCTGCGTTCAGCTGCAGCTTCTGACAATCCGAGTTAAAGTGGTGGAACTGGAAATGGACGAGCTCCAGATCACTCGCGAGGCTGAAGTGGTGATGGACAAGGATATACAGAGAGGGAGTTACACCCAGGGCTGGCAGGGCACAGGAGACTGTGTGACAGTCAGGAAGGGCAAACTGCTGAAAGGGCCAGGGCAGAGATTCCCTGTGACCATCTCCTTCAACATTTTGGATAGTGTTGTGGTTATTGGGGGCGGCGGAATGACCTAACAGTCACAGTGACCGCGTCTCGGGCACTCAGTTGACCTCTGTAACTCAGAAGAGAAGTCGGCGGTGGGTGGTGTGATTAGGAGTGCTGAGGTGGTGGGGGGAAGGCAGGCTATATTGGTAGTATCTAGTCCTCAGCATTCTTAACTGGGAGGATGAACAACGAGAAATTATGGTAACGTAGGTACCGCTGACATGTGTACGATGAGTGACGATGTAGTGCACAGGCGGTTTGGGGAAGTAAGAGCTCAGCTAAAGGCCAGAATCTCCAGGGTTGTGATCTTAAGTTTGCTACCAGTGCCACGGGCTTGTAACGCAGCGAGGAAGAGTATACAGTTTAAAACGTAGCTAAGGTGTTGGTTTTCTATACACAGTTCCCTGAATATAAATGGGAACATGCATTTGGCTTCCTCAACACGAAC
Organism: Hemitrygon akajei; assembly: GCF_048418815.1. Taxonomy (NCBI): domain Eukaryota; kingdom Metazoa; phylum Chordata; class Chondrichthyes; order Myliobatiformes; family Dasyatidae; genus Hemitrygon; species Hemitrygon akajei. Next base: position 8,387,536 of record NW_027331926.1, on the reverse strand, counting down.
TCAAACTGCAGATTTTTCTGCAGGGAATCTTTCCAATTGCTCTTCAGCTGTGATTTTTCAATTTAATTCTTCTCGGATTTTTTTCATTTCAGTCGGTCTCCCAATATACGGGATAGTCCACGCCTTTATTCCCTCTGCCAAAGTGTGAGATTACGCAATTCCCTACATTATCTTCCTTCTGCAAATTTTTGCCTATTCCTGCAGTCCGTCTCACTCCTTCTGCAAACTCCTTGGTTGCTCAGTTCCACCTGCACTTCCCTCTGCCTCCGCATGATCCACAAGCCCTCCCATAAAGCAAACATATTCGTCATTCAAATCATTGACGAACAGCGCGATAAGAATCGGTCCCAGACACCGATTGCTGCGGAACTCCACTGATGACCGCCGTCCAATCAGAAAAATATCTACGCAGTAATCTTTATGGACATCTCCAGAAGGCTACAATATTAAGCAGCACCAGAATAGTCTGAAAGTTCTGAGCAAATGAGAAATAAGCGTGATTTACTGTGTCCGGACATGAGGTTTCACCAGCTAGCGAGAAGCAGAAAGGACACAACAACTTACTGTAAATACCAAGTCAGATTCCGTCTATTTATACGGTACGATCAGTAATTACATGACCGTTCCGATATAATAATACAAGATAGAGAAGCAACAACTTATTTAATAGATACAGTCATTCCTAGCACATATTACTTACATTATTCAATGCTTAAAATATGCCGCAATATGCTGAATTAGAAGAAGAAAGTGAAAGGAGATGGAACATGAATAATGTAAATATTGTCACGATACTGTTTACAACAACTGTCATCATAGTCATTACAAATCAGCATTACAATATGAGCCCTGCAGGTAAAATATTGATATAAATCTCCAAATTACTAAATACTTCTAGAGTAGTCTGAAAGCTCCGAACAGTTGACAAGTGGAGGTGGCTGGTTCTGGTCTTATCCGTGTTGGTGTGAGAGATGTTCCTCAGTCTCGTTCAGATTATCCACTCTCATTCATCTCGAAACTGCTCCTGAAACTGAAATAAGTGGTGCAGGCGGATAGAATAGGGTCTTTTAAGAAACTCCTGGATAGGTTAATGGAGCTTAGACGAATAGAGGACCATCGTTAACCATAGGTAATTTCTAAGGTAAGGACATGTTCTGCATAACTTTGTAGGCCGAAGGGCAGTATTGTGCTATAGGATTTCTATGTTTCTATGATCGGCTCTCCCAGCATCTTCCTTCCTAATCTGCCGCCCAACAAAAAAAAACAAGACCAACCTTACTGTCTGTCTCCAAGAAAAGCTCAACCTGATTCTACAATGCTAATTGGATAGCACATAGTCCTTCTATTCAACAACAACCCAAACAGGCTGCCAGCAGAACAGACTGCTCTTGCGGAACTGCTAAAGGAAATACATAAAACATAACAGTAAATATATGAACCAGGACATTACAGTTCTTTGATAAGCATTGTGTTTTGAACTTTGACCTCAGAGTGGAATCACACCAAAAATGTTGGGGGAACTCAGCAGGTCAGAGGACATCTCTGGTAATGAATGAGGGGTCGACGTTTTGGGCAGAGACCATTCATTAGGACTTGGCAGCAGCAATATACGTTTTCTCCCTGTACACGTAGTTTCAGTCAGTTCCCAGCTCGTCACAGGCTTTTGCAACTAATCAGCGTGGCATTGAGCCTACGCAAAAACGGAAAATAAAATGCAAATTGTCCAACTGTGTGTGCTCAATCATGCTTGTTCCAGTATTTTCCTTCCTCACTGCCATTTCCCGGCCTTCTCCTCGTAACGATTGATGACGTATCCAATCAACAATCTATAAATTTCTTGTTTAAATACACCGAATAACCTGGCTTCCACAGCTGAATTTGGTAACAAATTCCCCAAATTCACCACCTTCTGGCGAAAGGAAGTTCTCCTTCTACAGTTCATCTGCACCCTTTGGTCATTCAAGTGCTTGAGCACCTTCTCTCTTGTAACAGTAACTGCACCCACTTCTCTTCCCTCACACAGTACGGCATCAGGCAAACTGCTAGTGTCTCCACAGTGCCAAATATTCATTCAGATCATCTGCCATCTCCTTCTCCCCGTTATTATTTTGCCTCCCTCCTTTTCTAACAGTCCTATATCCACTTCCATTTCTCTTTGATTTTCATTTCCGTAAAAACGTTTTTACTCTCCACGTTGATATTGTCCACTTGCTTGTTTTCATATTTCATCTTTTTTTCCTTCTAATGATTCTGTTAATAGCAATTAGTAGGATTTTTAAAGCTTCCAGATTTTCTGTCTTCCCATATTTTTAACTTTCACATTTGCCACGATTGTATTAATTTGTCATCAGAGTATTTCGTGAGTCTTAGAAGACATGTATTCTGCACGTTCCTCTGTGTTACCGTCTCACCAGCTCACCGCATTTCCGCCCTGCAGACAATCCCGACGGCACCTTCTGCATTTTATTTTAGCCAGAACCTTTCTCATACCTCTGTAATTTCCTTTACTCCACTACTGCGTCAAACTTTAATTTTTCCCCATCATATTTCAAATTGAACTCAACTGTATTGTAATCACTGCCTCCTTTATGATTCGTTCACCTCAAGCTCTCGAATCATTTCTGATTCATTTCACCGCAGCTGATCCGCAAGTCGGCTTAAGGACAATCTGCACAAACAAGCCAAACCAATCGAGCTGCATGTAAAAAAAAAATCCCGTGGCTATCGTAACATCGACCTTTATACACACATTTCTTTCCTGTTAAAATCTGTGGTCTGTATGCCAGTTACTGCTGAGTTTCTTAACACATCCCATAGTGATTTCACAGCTCACGATCCTATCTCACATCCTTCCAGGGAGTTGATGCCATTCTTTTCCTGCAAAGCCACGCTACCCACTCTGCAAACCTTCCTGTCCTTCCGATACAACGTGCAGCCTTGGACTTTCAGTTCCGACATGCGACTAGCTTTCAGCCACGATTCAGCGACAGCCACCACATCCTACAGTCTGTCAGTCTATAACGGTGCAACAAGATAATCCTTTATATGTCTTAATCTGGAGCTGTAGGTCAGTGACATTCGGCTCTTTAAGGGAGAGTGAGGTGTTACCGCTGAGTTGCAGGAGGCAGGTATCTGTCTGATCGACAGAACAAGGAAAAAAGAATAAACAGACATTCCAGAACACTCTGTGGTTATTCCCATCAATAAAAGTTTTATCGTCGTCCGTACTGTTGGCGGCTGCAACCGACCGTGGGAACACCGCAGCGTCTGTTCTGCGGAAACGAGTCCAACGCGGCGGCTCAGAATGGAAGGGAGAGAGGAGGTGTTACAGGGGATTGAGAAGTTGGAGAGGCCGACAGGAGGTTCAGTGGAGACACCTAGATGGTGGAGAACAGTGCCAGGATATGGGGCAGCGGGATTCTGACACAATGCATAGTTGTGTTCGCTAAAATGTCTCAACAGTTTTGTCACAATATCATCGTACCCTACAATAAAATTCTTCGCATCCTGATTTTGTCCTACAGTGTATCCGTTTCCGTAGTGAACACCGCTGTGAAATAATCATCAAGGATTTACCGAATTTCTTGTCTCCAGATAACCGGCTTTCTCCTTTAGAAGGCACATCATTCTCCTCGCTCCCCATTTGCGCCTCATACACCTTCTCTATATCCCTTGTTTCAACATTCGCGCTTTGCTTAGTGACCTCCGCGTGTCTGGCTCGATCTCGTATGACGAAACATTAATCATCATTTACTTCCTTATATCCACATCTACAATGCATTGAAACATTTAGATTCTTCAACTCTCCTTGTCTTGCTTTCCCGGGGTGGGGGGTGGTGGGGGTGGTGGGGGACATGCTGCTGCTGAGATCGATATTATAAGAAATCCACATGTCATGTCTGGATTTTTACCCGACGGCGGTTATTAATGAATTTTCCCCAGTTCCTGCCCAATGCGTTTCTATTCGGCATTCGACCGACTGAGCTCTCCCCCGTGAAGATCTGTTTCATCTTAACCTGTAACGACCTTCACACTTCTGTGATTACGGGCACTGCTCCCAAAATGGTCCCAATCTAATTACTGATAATTTGGTCGGTATAACCCAGTATATTTTTCTTATCTAGACCTGGGACACGGGAAATGTAACAACTGAAAACTAATGTTCTTTAATGACCTGTGAATTTAACCGGTGCTTTGCATCTGAGTTTGCTGTGGAAAACACTATCAGGGTGTCAGAGTCCCGAGAGTCTCAGGAACGAGAGTGAGGGCTATTTTAAATACAAATAAAAAACTGCTCAGCAAAGACAAAGCTCTTAAGATGTGAAGTCTCCTGGGACAGATGGACTATATTCTAAGGTGTTGAGAGTGGCTGCTGGAGAGATAATGGATAGATTTGTCATCTTCTTTCAAGAGTCTGCTGAATCTGACATTTCTCGGAGGAATGGAAGATTACAAATGTGATTCCACTCTTTACGAAGGGATGAAGGCAAAAAATTGGAAATGTTGGGCAAATTAGCTTAATCTACCTGGGAACTTTTTAGAATCCTTTATTAAGGATGAGATTGCGAGTTTCTTGGTGAGTAATGATAAAATAAGTCAAAGTCAGTAGGGTTTCTCTGAATGGAAATCTCGCCTGATAAATCTGTTAAGAGTTCTTCGAGAAAGTGAAAAGCGGGAAGGGGGCGCGGAGGTGGAGGATAAAAGTGAGGCAGTGGCTGTCTTTTACATGGATTTTCAGAAGGTATTTGAAAAGGTGCCAGACATGCGGCTGCTTCACAATATAAAATCTAATGGTATTACATGAACGATAACAGATGTGAAGGATAACAGAATTGCTGTCAGGCAGGAAGCAACGAGTGGGAAAAATGGGCATTTTGTGGATGGCGGCTGGTGACTTGTGGTGTTCCTCAGGGTCAGTATTGGGACATCTACTTTTCAGGTTGTTTGCCCATGATTTGAATGAATGAATGAAATTAATTTATTTCGGTCAGTACAAACGTAAGAAAAGGTATCATTTACAATACATTATATTTCATAATACAAAATTGTATTATTTCATAATACAAAATTACAAAAAAATATTAGATATCCTTTAAAACAGACCGAAACGATGTAGGTTGAAGCTACATCAAATTACGCCTCTCCCTCTTACATATACAACAACATATTTGGCGCCAATCATCACATGAAAAAAACAAAATCATCATCTTTTAACACAATGTGTAATTCCAAATACATTTTACTACATTACTCCCTTTCATTTTAAATCACGTATTTTATATTTGATCATTAACTAATCCTAAAATAACTAGCATTATGGAATTAAAAGCTTTGTAGTAAAGTTTGCAGACGATATGAAGATAGGTGGGGATGGGATAGGGAGAACTGAGGAATCAATGAGATTGCACAAAACAAACATATTGGCAGGATGGGGGGAAAGTAGCAGATGGAATAAAGTTTTGGAAAATATATAATAATGGATTTTGATACAAGGAAAAAAAGGGTAGACTATTATCTAAATGGGAAGAAGATTCAAACATCGGAGGTGCAGAAGGTGCAGACTCGGGATTCCTCGTGCAGGACTCCCAGAAGGTTAATTTACAGGTAGCTTCTATGGTGAAGCAGAAAATGCAATGTCGACATTTATTTCAAGGGGAATAGAAAACAAAACTAAGGAGATAACGCTGACGGTTTATAAGACGCTAGACAGGCCTCACTTGAGAGTATTACCAACAGTTTTGTGCCCCATATTTCAGAAAGTATTTATTTTATTGGACATTTCAGTGGAGGTCCACGAAAATGATTCGGTGAATAAAGGTGTTAATATATGGGGAGTGTTTGACAGCTTTGGGCCTGTATTCGCCGGATTTTAGAAGAATGCGGGGGAGATCTCATTGAAACCCACAGAATACAGAAAGGATTTGAGAGGGTCGATTTGGAGAGAATGTTTCGTCTGGTGGAGGTGTCCATCACTGCAGGACACAATCTCACAAATGAGGTGTGACCCTTCAGAGAAGATTGCTGTGCAGCCCAGGTCCGTGTAGATAGATGTGCAAGGTGGAAATCAATCGCACCCTGATCGATTAGGGCATCAAATGATACAGCTTGACAGCTTGAAGCTGGATCTATGTGTTTGAGTGAGCTGTGGAATCAGCCATGATAGAATGCCATAGAAGACTCGACAGCCCAATGGCCTATTTCTGCTCCTCTGTCTAATGGTTTTATGGACTCGCTGAATATTTTATTCGCATATCACTTTTTTTAACTGTTGTTTTAATTTCCCTTTGTCATTCATCCCACGATTTACTTTGTGGACGTGATTTACCCATTACACTGCATTCTGTTCTCGTGCTATATCAATGCTCAGTCTATCAACACAGTCTCCGGAGAATGAATGAATGAATGAATGAATGAATGAATGAATGAATGAATGAATGAATGAATGATCTTTATTGTCATTACACAGAGATACAATGAAACTCTGTTCGGCTTCCTCTCAGGCAATTAAACAATGCGGTAGATAACAACAATACAGTAATAGAAAGACAGTATTCAATAGATAACTAGCAGAAAATAAGTTGCATCAGCACCAGAATATCACAGTAATGCACAAAGGGCCGATAGTGCAAGTATTTGAGTCCGTGTATGTGCATGTGTGTGCTCACGGTTTCAGTCATTGTTTTGTGGGAGTGGTGTGATGGAGGCCAGAGCTCTGAGGTAGAAGCTGTTCCTCAGTCTATTTTTTTCCGGCTTTTATGTTCCTGAACCTTTTTCTGGACGGCAGCGGGTCAAACAGGATGTGGCCGGGGAACGTGGTGTCTCTGGTTATGCTGATTGCTTTCCTCCTGAGTCTGCTGGAATAGATGGTGTCCCGTCCTGGGAGCTCCATCCTGACAATTTGTGAAGACGCTATGAGGAACCGGCCAGATTTTCATCGGATATTCTATCTGATGCTTTTCTACATTTCATGGCCATTCCAGCAGATTGTCGTAGGCTGTGACAATGTACAGAGCAAAACACTTTGTGCAACCACCCACCCCACTCCCTTCAACACCCATGCCTGCCAAAAAAAAAAAGATTAAATGGCGTTGTATTGGGCCCGGTGCAGGATCACGATAATGACAATGGGAATAAAAGGTTCAACAAATGAAGATCTGAACTTGTACTCGCTGGAGATTAGAGGAATGAGGGGAGTTGATGAAATCACATTGAAATCTATTCAATGTTAAAAGGACCAAGACAAATTGGATGTGGAGGAGTCTGGGAACAGAGGGCAGAACCTCAGAACAGACCGGTCGATGTGGAGCGGAGCTGAGATGAAATTTAAACTGCCAGTGTCTGGCTAATCTAAGGAATTGACTGTCCCGGACGGCTATGGAGGCCACGTGTTTGGGGGTATTCAATGTATAGTTTAATAAGGAAGTTGAGGAGGCAGATCGGATAGAGTTGGAAAGACCCTTAGTAGAACGTGCGACCAGGCGCGATGGTCGCGAATGATCGAATTCTGCTGTTTTGCCTCAGATTTCTCTGCTCTCTGGTTATCCATTCGTCCATACGATATCGGAGCAGAATTCGGCAGTTACACCCATGGAGACTTCTCGGCCATTTCATCATGATTGAGCCAATTTTCCACTGATCGCTCAGGTCCTCCTTTCTCCCCGTATCTCCTCATACATAATGGCCTCGACAGCTGCCTGATGAATTTTGATGAATTTACTCGAGGGAAAAAAGGAGGAAGTGTGTAAAGTTCCGCAAGTTCGGATCGAACGAGACGCATGAGGAGTGAAAGGAAGCCAACAAAGAACTAAAGGAGGAGAAACACGAGGAAATTGCAGATGCTGGAAATCCAAGGCAAAACACACAAAATACTGGAGGAACTCAGAAGGACAGGCTGTATCTATGGAAATGAATAAACAGCAGGCGGTTTCGCTGGAGACAGATCTGCAGGAAATTAGGAAATCTGTGAGGATAAATAAAAATTAATAATTGGCAATCATCAATAAGATGGATCACCAGGCACTGTGTAGATTCACCAGGACGAAGAAGTGCCAGGTCCTCTCACCAATAAAGGGGGAAGATGTCCTTGCAGGCGCAGATTGCGCGGGGGTACTGACAGAGTCCTTTGATTCAGTATTTTCCAAGGAAATGGATATGGGGAAAATCTGAGCTTCACTGCCCAGTGTATGAATCCGTTGCAACTTCTTGAAGTCAAGGAAGAGCAGGGGCTGGGCCTCCAAAAATGTTGGCCAGCTCCGCGGGTCCTGATGGAATTCATCCCATGGATATTGAAAGCGGGAACAAGGTCTTTTGGTGTGTCCTTGATTGTTTTCCTCATGCTCCATCCAACCACAGGCGAGTTCACGCAGGACTGCTCAGTGGTAATTTTTTATCTCTTTTTAAAATGAGAAAATGTTAAAATCCAGGGAACTATCTATACGTGAGACTCATTTCAGTTATATAGAATTAGGAGGAAACGATTCTCATGTGCAGGATTTACGAGAGTTGGCAAACCCAGCAAGATTATGGAGAGCTAGCATGGCTCTGTTCAGGGCAGATCTTGTCTCACAACTTGATTGGGTATTTTAACAAGCTGACGAAAGGGATTGATGAGGGTAGGTCAGTGGATGCTGTTGACATTTTTTTCAGTCAGGCCTTTTACAACCACACTCAAGGGAGGCTAATCCAGTATTTTAAGTGGCTAGGCAGTTAAGTGTGAGGTGGTTAATTTTGGTAGGTCAAATCTGACGGCAGGATATAGTATTAATGGTAAGATACTTTGCAGTGTGGAGTATTAGAGGGATCTTCGGGTCCAAGTCCATAGAACACTCAAAGCAGCTGCGCAGTTTGACATTGTGGTCAAAAAGGCATTCGGTTTCCTGGCCTTCATCCACCGCGGAGTTTGCTTTTGAGAGCGGAGAGGTAATGTTACAGCTATATTGACGCTGGTAAGTCACCACTTGGTGTACTGTGCTCTTTTCTAGTCACCTCACTACAGGAAAGATGTGGAAACTATAGAAATGGTTCAGAAGAGATTTGGAAGGGTGTTTCCTGGAATGCGGAGAATGTCGTTTCTCCTTGGAGCGACGGAAAATGAGTTGAGACTTTATAAAGCTGTATAGCTGTATTAGATGATGAGAGCCATTGATCATATGGATAGTCAAAGGCTTTGTCCCAGGGTTGAAATGGCTATCACGAGAGGGAATAGTTTTATGCTGCTGGAAGGAGGTACAGAGTCAGTTATATATATATATATATATATCAAACCCCGGACGATCTCACCGTCGGACATTAACTATATACTGTTCTTTATGCGTTGTGATTAAAATGCGATTCCTGGGATACGACATAAAATCTGTGCATCGCAATCTGCCACCTACTGGCGGCATACAAATCTGCGTTTTTATTTTTGCAGAAGAGTGAGTTAAACTGCAGTGTTACTGAATTACCTCTCCATGAACAGGTGTTTCGACCAAGCTTAACATTCTTAAAATATATGAGCATAAACCATGTTTTGTTCACTCCATTTTCTCTATCTTCCTAAAAATATTTCCAATTCTCGTATTTTTCTATCGTTTGAGACCGAACTGTGGAATTAGTATAACACAGTTGTCATATCTCCGGCCACATTTCCAACTGGACATTTACTAAATTCCCTCAACGTCGACAACTCCATCACGTTTGTGTCGTCTGCAAGAGTGTTTATGAGCCCCACCCATTTCAATCAAATCAGACGCCAGAACATTCCCATCAATGGTCACATGCTGAATGGCTGCCCTCCACCACTGTCCTCTGTTTTCTATTTGAAGCCTTGCTATCCAATGCAACTCAGTCTCATGTCTCAAACTACCGGAACGTGTCCTTCTCAAAAGTCTTACTTCCAGTCCAATCCCAACGTTTGGGACTTGACTGGCGCAATGCTTCACGGTCCGAGCGACCCTACTCATGGGAAAATTTACAATGACCGATTAATCTATCAACACATAGGTGTTTGGTATGTGGGAGGAATCAGGAGTACGCCGAGGACACCCAGGCGGTCACGGTTTACAGACAATGGCGGGAAATGAGTAGAACGGCTTATATTCAACCGGAGAAGGAGAAAGGCTTAGCTACGAGGGAATCAATAAAGAAATAGACATTATGTGCCCTTTCCTCAGCAATCACCTTCACCACATACTCAATGTACACAATCCAATTTGGGACGTAGGACAACTACTACAGGAAATGTCCAAAAATTATTTAATATCCCGAAGGCTTTGCGATGGGGATTGCTGCTAGGGACGGACGATTGGATGAGCCGTTTTACGAGTGCGGGTTATTAAATAATTCTCGATGTGGTTGACAGATCTCCAAAGAACTCCGCTGCAATGGGACACTTGCAGTATGTTCACGGTAACCTGTCTGCCTGAACGGTTCAAAGGCAGGGGCTCTTGGAAGCAATAGCCCTCGCCAGAGGGAAGAGATGGGGATACATAGGGAGCACCTGAGCAGGGATTCGGACCGAAAGGAATACCAGCTGGGCACCACGGTCGGATTGCGCTGGTGATGTCAAGGATTCGCATGCCAATAAGGGTAAAATCACGCACTTGTTGGAACTGAGGGAGACATTACCGCGAACCCGTGAAAAAAGTAAACTGGAAGGAGCAGAGTGGAGACAGAATGTGGATGCTCCCAAATCCTGTTGGTGCATGGAGGGGTGGAGGGCGGGAGATTTTTAGGGACGTCCACATCCCCAATGACGAAAAGGGATATTTTGCAGCAGTATGGGAGAAGCGTCACTGAGGATTAAAACTCTCCTGACAACGCTGAGTGAACTTTGTCATTAGAAGGAAGGGAGATTTCATCGTCTCCTTCAGCTGTACCCTGAACCTGACCTGTACAACGGCGTAGAGGGCCGTGTTGGTGCAGCAGCTCAGCAGCTGCAGCATGTAGCCCAGCTCCCGCAGGGTAGACGGCGGATTCACGATAACGTAAACACCGATGCTCTCCCATACGGAAGACACCGTCAGCAGCGCCCATAGGAGGATGAAATTCCCCGACATCACCAACAGTAACAGGAGCGATTGCCTGCGGTTCCTCATCTCCGGGTCGGCGGGCGGCTCGCTATCGCGTGAAACACGGAGTCTCCTCCGGGCTCGGCTGGCCACTAAGACGTGCCTGATTGTTAAACTGTTGAGCAGGAGAATCAGGATAAAGGGTAATATTGGGGTGAAGACGTAATGAATAACCAGAAATGTTCCGAGCTCAGTTGGTGATAATAAACTGTAACTGCCATAACAGATCAGGGACGTACTTAATATTGAATATGTCCCAGCGAGCAAAAAGTACCAGAAAATGTTCTTTACGCAGCTCAGTACAGTCACTGTCCCCAGAACCAGAGCCGCCGCTCTCCTGGTGCAGTATTTTCGTTTCAGCTTCTGAAAACAAATGGTGACAAATCGATCAAAGGTGAAAGTGACGGTGAACCAGACAGAACAGTCCGTGGCGGCGTAGAGCATGACTGCGTGGATATTACACACGGGAACACGATGCGACCAGAGGAAAATCTCTTCTGCAATGTGAGTCATCGGAATCTTGCTCAATACCAGATCGAAGAGAACGACCAGCTGATCCGCCGCTACCATGGCAACCAGGTACCTTGTGACGCCTTTGGAGAGACCGCACTTTCCTCGCGACAGGATGACTAATGTCACCACGTTCACTGTGCGGAGGGAAATAAAGACCATTAACACACGTTTTGATGGAAACATTCTCTGTGAACTATTATTTTATTCGACAACACTTCAGAGAGCATAGATGAATATAGAATTAATGTATCTGTTAAGGAGATTATCGGGAGCCATTACTAAATCGGTGGTGATCATAATGTACCTGCTGAAGTTCAGGGCAATGAGGGGAATCTCATTGAAACCTATCGAATATTGAAATGCCGAGATATCATGGACTTAGAGAGCTAGCTTCTGCAGTTGGAGAGTCTGCACCTGAAGGCGAGATTTAATAATAGAACGACATTCCTTTGGATCAGAGATGGAGAGCAATTTCCTCACTCAAAGACTCGTGAATATGTGGAATTTTTCGCCACAGAAGCCTATGGGGGCCAGTACATTGGAAACCTTTGCAGCGGAGAGTGATAGGCTCTTCGGTGTGTCAATGGATTCGGGGAGTGGGCGCAAAAATGTGGGTCAGAGGGATGATAAATCAGCTATGATGGACAAGGTTCGGTGCTCGAAAATCTGAATTCAGCTGGCGTGCCCTGTGGGCTAATTAGGGATATCAGTATATGGCTGGAATGTATTCTGATCGTTGCCGTCAGAAGAAGGAATTGAGACCGACAAGGTTTAAACGAATAGTAAACTGATTAACATGCCATGTATCGCGGTAAGAATTTCAGGTCCCCTCAGCTGTAAACACGAGAGAAAAGGAAAACATAAGAACATTAGCAATAGCATCAGGAATAGTCCATCTGTTCAAGTAGGCATGATCTGGCAATGAAAGTGATCACGGCGGATCTAGAAACATCGAAATATGGAAAATGTACAGCACAATACAGGCTCTTCGGCCCACAAAGTTGTGCCGAACATGTCCCTAACAGAGGAAAGACGTGGCTGACCCACAGCCCTCTATTATTCTAACCTCTAAGTACCTATCCAAAAGTCTCTTAAAAGACCCTCTCGAGTCCGCCTCCACCATTGTTGCCGGCAGCGCATTCAACACACTCACAACTCTCCGCATTACAAAAATCCCCATGACATCTCCTCTGTACGTACTTCCAAGCACCTTAAACCTTTCTCCTCTCATCTTCAGAACATGGAAAAACCCTCTGACAATCCAAACGATTAATACCTCTCATCATCTGAAATAACTCTATCAGGTCATCCCTCACCTTTCGACGTTCCACGGAGAAAAGGCCGACTTCACTCAAACCGTTTTCATAAGGCATGTTCCCATGTCCAGGGAACATCCTTGTAAACCTCCTCTGCTCTGCACCTTTTCTATGGCATCCACAACCTTCCTGTACCAAGGCCACGAGCACTGAGCAAAGTACTCCAAGTAGAGTCAAACCAGGGTCCCATATCGCTGCAATATTACCTCTCAGCTCCTCAAATTATTTCAACTAGTAATGACGGTCAATACACCGTGTACTTCCCTAACTACAAAGTCAACCTGTGCAGCTGCTGTGAGCGCCCTATGGACTCGAAACCCAAGATCCCTCTGATCCTCCATACTTCCAACAGTCTTAGCATTAATACTATATTCTGCAATCATATTTGATCTACTAAAATGAGCCACGTTGGACTGATCTGGGTTGAATTCCATCTGCCACTTCTCTGCCCAGTTTTGCATCTTATCAATGTCTCGCTGTAACCTCTGACAGCCCCTCTACACTATCTACAACACCTCCAACCTTTGTGTCACCAGCAAATATACTAATCCATCCCTCCACTTCCTCATCCAGGGCATTTTCAAAAATCACGAACAGTACGATTATCATACTAGATCACTGAGGCATACAACGGGTCACTGTCCTCCCTGCGGAATATGACCCGTTTACAACCACTCTTTGCCTTCAGTGGGAAGCCAGTGTTGGAGCCCACAGAGCAATGTCCCCTCCATGCCTTCTTACTTGCTCAATAAGCCTTGCATGGGGTACCTTATCAAATTCCTCCCTGAAATCCATACGCTCTACATCTCATGCTCTTCCTTCATCATTATGTTTCGTCACATCCTCAAAAAATCAAATCAGTCTCGTAAGGCACGACCTGCCCTTGCCAAATCCATGACGACTACCCCTAATCATATTATTCTTCTCTAAATTTTTATAACTTTTGCCTCTCAGGATTTTCTCCATCAAGTTACCAGCCACTGACCATGCCTACCTATCTTTTCCCCATAGCCGTTAATTCTTCTACTATGCCAAAACCAGTGCCAACCACTCTTAAATATACTTATTGAGGTCTCTTCCATTGCTTCTTTGAGCAGAGTATTCCACAGATTCACCACCCTCCGAGAGAAGAAGCTCCTTCTCATCACCGTCCTAAATCCACATGCTATTTCCCGCTGTTTTAGTCTCACCAACCAGTGGAAATAACTTTGCTCCAACAGTCATATCTATCCATTCCATAATTTTACATGTTTGCAGAGGATTTCCTCTCATCCTTCTGAGTTCCAGCGAGTACGATCCCAGTCGACTCAATTGCCCCTCATAGTCGAACCAGCTCATCTCTGGAATCAGCTGGTGAACCGCCTACACAGACAGTTTATCCATCCTCAAGTCGGGAGACCAGAACTGCACAGTACTGCGGATGCCGCCTCACCAGTACCTTGTGCAGTTGCAGCATAACCTCCCCGCTCTAAAATTCAATCCCTCTGGCAAAAAAGGCGAACATCCCATTTGTCTTCCTGATAGGCTGCTGCACCTGCAAACCAACATTTGTAATTCAGCAATAAGCACTTCAAAGTCCCTCCGCACAGCAGCATACTGCAATCGTTTACTACTTAAATAATATTCTGTTCTTCCAGATGCCCTTCCCAAGTGGATGACCTTGCATTTACCAACATTGGACTCCAACTGCCAGTAGCTGGTACTTTCGCTGAACATATTAATATCCCTCGGCACTCTTTGTCTAATGGCAGTGATGATGCCCACGTGGCCTCATGCTTTTAACTGGTGAGGCGTTGGAGCTACTTATTTATTTGTTTAATTAATTCTGTTAATACTATATTCTGCTGTCATACTTGACCTACCAAACTGAGCGACCTCAGACTGATCTGTTTTGAACTGCATCTGCCTCGTCTTAGCGCAGTTTTGATCCGATCAATGTACCGCGGTAACCTCTGGCAGCGCTCCAGAATATCCACAACATCTCCAACCTTTGTGTAATCAGAACATTTACTAACCATCCCTCTAATTCCTCACCCAGGTCATTTGTAAAAATCACGAAGAGTAGGGGTGCCGGAACAGACCCTTAAGGCACACCACTGGTCAACGACCTCAATGCAGAATATGACCGTCTACAACAACACGTTTCCTTCTGTGGGCAAGACGTGTCTGGATCCACATAGCAATGTGCCCTAGGATCACATGCCTCCTTACTTTCACAATAAGACTTGCATGGGGTACCTTATCAAATACAGTCAGCCGATGTTTGCTGCAGCGATACCGTTTGGAAAGACCTGTCTTGCAATATGCGAGTCTTAGGTGACAGGTATGGAAGAGAGGTTGACTTATATTTTTTCAAAGATATCATGAGTAAGAGACGGGACACTTACCAGGAAGAGCTACAATGGCGAGTACAGGGTAGTAAACCACTTGGAATGTCCCCAGCGCCATAGCGATTCGAAAATCCAACTTCAGCCTATTGAGAAAATATTGATACGTCCAGAAAACATTCTTCACAATTCCCGTAGCATTGCGTGATATATTTTGAGGATTATGATCCATTGCTGGGCGAGTCCAGACTCCTGTTCACGATCCAGACTCTGGCCTTCTCTCTGTCTGCAGCCGCTGCTCTCACAGAAACTGTAAACGTGAGGGATTCTGTACATACTAATAGTGTAGGCAACCAGTAGCCACACCTCCCGTGGTGACGTCGTTAATCCCCACAGATACTCCCATAATTAGGTTTCTACGGAATAACAGGTGCACGTGAACCTTTTTTGTTTTCCGACCTTCAGAGAAGCAGGTTCAGACGCAGATTGGAAGTGTATCTAATAATCCCAGCAGTCGGCTGTCCACGGATATGGGCCGTTACTGTAAATGGACACAAAATAGAAAATTATTGGCACACAGTTAGACACTGATATACTACCAGTCTGGAAAGGAAGGTACACGCAGAAAATAATTTAAAAAAAACAAAGAATAATGATGATATAAATAGATTTAAAATAATTATTGCATAGATAGTTCTAACAATTATAGTTGCATAGGAGTTTGAAAATAATATCGAGTTAGATCAATCGAAAATAATGATTTTCAGAAAAAAGAGTTTGACAAGCGTCAAATCAGGTCTTCGGGTGATTTGTGAGGAGAGGACTTCAATCAGCAGGGGCAATAAATGCGACAAAGGGTCCGTACAGTGAAAATAAGCTCTGACCAGCGAACAGGTGGCTTTGTCTTTTGTTCGCAATAGGCCGGCAGGGGCAAGTACAGTATCCATCGTCTGAATGGAGCGTCAAGCAGGTGATCTTCAGGCTTCTGCTCGCCGAGGCGTCAGCTCAGGGAGGCTTCAGTTAAAGCAGGCAAATAAAAGAAAAGCACTTGGTTAAGAGGTTTTTTTCCTTCCATTCTTTATATCTGATCAGACTGGATAACAGAGATGCCAGGCAGGATAGTTGAATGCTCCTCTTGCGGAATCTGGGAAGGCATAGGAGAACTCCAGTAACCCTGACGACGAGAGCTGCGTTCAGCTGCAGATTCTGACAATCCGCGTTAAAGAGCTGGAGGTGGAACTGGACGAGCTCCAGCTCATTCTGGAGGCTGAACTGGCGATAGACAGGACAGACAGTGAGAACAAACAACTCACTACAGCCAGATGCATTCCAGTCAGGCTGTAAGGTGCATGAACATATCAAGGGAGATTTTGAAGTCAAGTGGGTTGTTCAATGCTGTTACCAGAGCGGCATGGAACCTGTCTTTGATCCTCCACGTCAATAAAGAGGAATGTTCGTAATGGGAGCGGGTCTTCATTTATTTAGACGGCTTAAACGATGTATACAGAGTTCATGGAGGGGTGATTGTTTAGCATCACTGATGATGCTGACATTACCTCTAGCCCACCACCGCATAGAAGATTGTACTGACGGCAACAGACTGGTAGAACATGATGAAAGTAATGAATAGACACATCAAAGGACCTGAGACTCGTCATGAATTAGAGGTGAATCTGCCCCTTCTTGTACACCAGCCTCTGTGCTGGGGCTTCACTCAAGTCTGTCATCCAGGTCACCCCAGGTACTTGTAGGTCCTCACCACATCAACGTCCCCACCGTCAATAGTAACAGGGAGCTGTGCGGGCTTCGTCAGCCTGAAGTCCATCCTATCTCCTTTGTTTTACTGATGCCAAGCTGCAGATGATTCAGCTTGCATCAGTTGACAAAGTCCTCCACCAGAGCCCTGTATTCGACCTCCCGTCATCCATTTAAACACACCAAATATTGCAGAGTCAGCAGATCCATTCTGCAGATGACATGAGTTAATTGTTATTGTTCTATCAGAAGTCCGAGATATACATGTTAAAGAGGAAGTTACAACGGGAAATCCTACAAAAGTACTGGATATGACCCAGTGCACTCCGGGTTCAGACCTCACCACCATTCAGCGCATCTGCACTGTGCGCTGTCGCTCAAAAACAGCATCCAGCATGAAGGAGCCCCAGCTCCCAGGACATGATCTCTTTTCGCTATTGCCGTCATGTAGAGGGGCCAGGGGTGCCCATGTCCCTCACCAGCAGTTTTGAGAACAGTTGTTACGGACGCGATTATCACGCTCTTGAACTCGGGGTACGAACATCACTCAATTTCATCCGGTGGATCACTAAACTGTTCCACAGCCTATGGGATGCATAGTAGATGGCCCTCTGGCGCTATGAGTGAGCCAAACAGATGAACAGTAAAAAGCCTTTAAAATAACGCGGCTCCAGCACTCGGAAAATCATTCCGCTATGTGCCTCCGCACCAGGCGTCTTCAGGACGACTAACTGAGTTGGAACTGTCCCAACAGAGGCACTAACGATTACGGCAAACCAGGTGATGACTGGAGAGTTTGGCAGTGGTGATGGTTGAGAAGAAATGAATGTTGGCTTCTGCGGTTAGTCCATGTGCAACAAGTGCATAAGTATGGAATTACTGAAATTTTTTTTACAAAAGCACAGTAAAAGGCATCACATGATCATCCCATCCACATTAACAAAGTTGATGTTCCACCACCTCCAATCCTCTGCCCCTTCCTATGTCTGCTGCAGCCGGTGGAAAACGTTCCTCTCTGAAGTGTCCGCCTCTCACTTTATGTATCTGCGTTCTGGTATTTGACATATTCAGCTTCGCAGAGGTCTGAGTGTTCGGTGCCTGTGGAAAGTGTTCAACCACCTTGAAAGTTGCATTGTTTTTTCAACATTGAATCGCAGTGGAATTACGTTGCCTTTTATGAAACTGATCCACAATATAAAGACACGTCGTGTCAAAGTGAAAACAGAAACAAAGTGATCGAAATTGCATGCAAATGAAAACACAGAACCATTGATTGCATCGGTATTCACCACCTGAGGTAGTACACACCAAATCATCACTGATGCAGCTAATTGTTTTAGAAGTCACGTAATCCAAGCAAGGTGGTCACATGATACTTCTGGTGAGTCAGTATCCTTGCAAAAACTACACCACTGAGACAAAAGTACACGCCAACCAGTTCTGTGAAACTGTTATTGGCAAGCACAAGTCAGGAGATGGGTACAAGACATTTTCAACGTCACTGTTGGAGTGCATTTAAGTCAATCATCAAGAAATGGCAAGAGTACGGTACAGCTGTAAGTCCTACGCCGAACAGGCCGCCCTCAAATACTGAGTGACGGTGCAAGTAAGTGAGGACTGAGGGAGGCCACTAAGAGACCTACAACAACGCTGGAGAAGATACACGTTTCAGTGTTGGAGATGGCAAAGACTGTGCATGCAATACTGTAATCCTGGTGCTTCAGCAGTCGCAGTGTTATGGGGGATGGCAAAGGGAAAGCCACTGTTGAAAGAAACACTCATTTGAAACCTTAGCGAGAGGTTGGCCAGAAGGCCATGTGGGAGAATCTGAAGTCAGCTGGAAGAAGTTTCTGCGGTCTGATGAAACAAAATTGAGCATTTTGGCTTATGGGAAACACAGCTAAATGCTATGTCTCACATAAGGCAAACAGCGCTTTCGCATCAGAAAGACACCGTCCTGACCGTGAAGCATGGTGATGGCGGCATCTGGCTGTGAAGCTTGTGAAGGTAGAGGGCAAAATGAATGCAGCAACACACAGGGGAATTCTGGAGGACAGCTAGAAGCAGTTTGCAAGAGAACCAGGACTTCGGAGAAGATTTGTTCTCCAGCATGACGAATGCCACAAGCATAAAGCCGATACGGCACAGGAATGGTGATAAGACAAGGCAGTTAAAAAGGGTAGGGAGAGGAGAAAAGGAGAGCTGGAACGTGCTAAGTGAAGACAGGTGGGTCGGAGCGGTCAAGGGCTGGAGAAGAAGGAATCTGATAGGAATGGAGAGCTGACGATACGATAAACGAAGGAGAAGGGAGCACGAGGGAAGTAATAGTCACGTGAGTAGAGGTAAAAGGTCAGTGGGGAATAAAGAAAGAGTGGGGATTGCGGTTCGGTCCAGGGTTAGAGAAAGTTCAAAGTGGGATTAATTTCTCGAGGTACCAGTCCACCGGGGTACAGATGTCTCCACTTTCTCTCTTTTCCAGTCCTTCACCTTCCCCGCACCCCCCCCCCCCCACATCGCTTCACCTGTCACCTTTCAGATAGCTTCCTTTCCTGCTTCCCATTCATTCCTCGGCGCCCACATTGTGGGGCCCCAGCAGCCCGCAGTCTGTACCTGAAAAGCCAGGTAACGCCACCAATTCCATCTCCGCTCAGATGGCGGAGTCGTGGGATATGGGGAGGAGGCAGGGACATGGTACTGATTGTGGATGATCAGATACGATCACATTCAATGGCTGTGCTGGCTTTATGGGCTGACTGGCCTACACCTGCACCTATTGTCTATTGTCCATTGTCTAAAGCCTGGCACTGGAAGTTGCCATTCTGGTCATTGCTCCATCAAAATCTTTGTAATGGCCACAACATCATAGCTCTCCAAATCTGTCTATGTTTAGGAAAGTCTGCATGGGGAATCTCGAATCCTTTAGCTCCACTGGCTTCTGATTTTATTTTCCTGATCAATCCCACAGTCTACAACTTGATTAGATCTACCAAAATGCATGATCATACAGTTCGCGAATTCAGTTCTATTGTATTGCTTTTTATTTCTTCATCGTTCACATACATGCGCACGAAAAACCTT